>NW_007252439.1:0-91734 GCF_000164805.1 Carlito syrichta | reverse complement strand
AGACTGGAGTGCAGTGGCCGCTTCCGGCCACCGCAGCCTCGACCTGTTAGTCTCCGGCGATCCTTCAGCCTCAGCCTTCCAAGTCGCTGGAACTACAGGCGCGCACTAGCTACCACACCAGGCTACTTTTTGATTTATTGTAGAGATGAAGTCACACCAAGTTGCCCAGGTGGGTCTCGAACCCATGGGCTCAGGCAATTCACTCACCTCAGCCTCCCATGGTGCAGGATTACAGGCTGAGCCACCGAGCTGGGTTAAAAAATAAATTACTCAACCAAGTGTTTCAATTTCCTCCACAGGCTATATTCCTGGTTTTCTTTGACTGGTATTAGTGGTCATTTCACATCAATGCCAAAGATACTCATGATGCTAAATATAACATCAGTGGTTGTTTCTAACTGATTGGTTATATGATGTAGGAAGATGGCATAGGTAATTATGTGTCATTTTACATAGACCAGATTGCATTATTTTAAATAAAGCTCTCTATCATATTATCTTTCACTCAAATCTCAAATTCCTCTTACAGAGGTAGAAGCAAACCAAATAGAAATGCATAACACATAGATTCTAAGGACTGCGCTGAATGACTCCAGATAGTGTTAGAAACCAAGATCCGTGTACTAAGTGTGTTTGTTGATAATGGGGAGTCATAATTGCTGGGCTGTCTCAGCTGAAAGTAGAAGGGAATGAATGTGTGTATATTAACTTATACAAATACACTCATGTAACTACTTGTACCTATCTTAACCTAAATATGAATTCACTATAAATTACTAACTTTAATCCATCATCATATGGGGAATTCTAGCCTCCCACCCTTGCATAAATTATAAAATTCTTACTCCATTAGAGAAAAACTGGACTCTCATCACTGCCGTGTATTGACTTGTTTAATTCAATATACATAGTGGTTCAGTTTTTATGCCACCACCCTGTGTGAAACAATTTTGTCAAGTAAAGTATGATGCTTAGGAGCAGTTTTGTTTATTTTTTGTGTCTTTACTCTTACAAACTTTACTTCTTCCCATATTACTTACATGAATGAAGTTATGTCATACATTTGTAATTTGTTACAATGCATTTTCGCAAACTTAATTCCATCCTAGGATCCCCAAAACCCCTATTTTATTAAATTTTGATTTTATTTAGAGTCTGTAATACTCAGCTATCTATCCCAGAAACAATGAACTGAGTATCACATGTTCTCACCCATAAGAGGACTCTAAACAATTTTCATAAGACTGTAAGAAAGGGATTGGCAGTAGTGGGAAACTGCCAGGGAGGGAGCAGGGGGACAGACTTTATCAATAAGAGTACCTGACTTCAAACCAGGTGACGTGGGGACCAAAGTGAGGCCCAAACATTACCTGTACAGTGAACACTTGTACACCTAACCATGGATTGTACCCCATACCTTTAACATAACAATAAAAAAACTGATAAAAAGTTAAGCATTTAGAAATCAAAGGACATTATTTAATATAATATGGAATATCTATAATCAAATAATGGTAATATAATACTTAAATATAAAACACCATGGACATTTCTTTTTCTTTCTTATTTATTTATTTTTTTTAGTTGGAGTTTCACTCTGTTGCCCAGGTTGGAGAGCAGTGGCACATTCACGGCCAGCGCAGTTCAGATCTGCTGGGTTCAAGCAATCCTTCCACCTCAGCCTTCCAAGTAGCTGAAGCTACAGGTGCGCACCACTATACCTGACTAATTTTTTGGTTTATTGTAGAGATGAGGTCGTACCAGGTTGTCCAGGCTGGTATCGAACCCATGGGCTCAGGCAATTCTCTTGCCTTGGCCTCCCAAAGTGCTTGGATTATAGGCGCAAACCACCATGCCCGACCAACATTTTTATTAAGATAAAGAATGAGGCAAAAATACTCACCACCACAACTAGTATTTTAATATCATTCTGGTAGTTCTGGACAAATAAATAAAACCACTAAAGGTAAATATAAATAAATAAATAAATATATTTATTGAGGTTGACTGTGCTGTAAAATGACGTTTTGGAAAATGTAAAGCATCATGTATCTGTGATTATAATATCACATAAAATAGTTCCAGTACCCTAAAAATACCCTGTCCATTACCTTCTCACACGCCTCCATTCCTCTACTCACAGACTCCTATCTTTTTACCATCTCTATAGTTTTGCCTTTTTCAGAATGTCTTATAACTTGAATCAGATAGTATTTAGTCTTTTCATATTTACTTTTTTTTACTTAGCTATATACATTTAATATTTATTTATGCCATTTGTGGCTTAAATAATTTCTTTTTGTCATTGACTATTATTAATATGTTAAGAGCTCAAAAGTAAAGATAAAATACTATGCAAGAACTGTGTTTTAGTTTATTCTGCACTTCTATAACAGAATACTTGAGACTGGGTAATTTACCAAAAAAAATAAGATTTTGCATGTTTCTGGGGCTGAAAATCTAAGATCAAGGCATGGAATCTAGTGTGGCCCTTCTTATTGTTTTATTTCATGGAAGAAGACCAAAGAGAGTAAACCTGCTCCCATAAACCTTTTGGATAGAAGTATTAATCCAGACATGAAGGAGGAAACCTCATAAGTCAAATTCCTTTCAGTAGGCCCTACTTTCCTATACTGCTGCATTAGTGATTAAGTTTCTAACTCAAAAATTTTGGAGGAGATAAAAACATTTAAATCACAGCAGGCAGGTAAATAATGTAAGCAAAAATAGGATAATTAAAAGAAAAACAAAATTAAATGCTAGAAATTGAAAAGATTATAACAGAAATGAGAAATATCCTTACTGGGGTAATATGAAAACTGGGAATAGATAAGGAAATAATTAATGAGCTTGAATATGGGTAGTAGAAACTTCTCGCACTGAAATTCAAAGAAAGTGATAATTAAGCATATCCAAGATTTGAAAGACAATTTCGAGAGAAATTTTCTACATGTATAAGTAGAATAAAAGAAGAAGACATAGAGAACGAAGTAGATGAAATACTTGAATAATAGTAGTTGAGAACTTTCAAAAATTAATAACAGACATCAAGTTAAATATCCAGGAACCTTAAAGAACAACATAAAGAGTAGAGAACAGCAACAACAACAAAATCAACAGCAAGCACATTATATACAAACGGCAGAAAACCAAAGTCAATGTGATAATCTTGAAAGAAGTCAAAGGTTTCATTTATTTATTTATATAAGAACTATTTTAAGGGCAATGTAGTTTTTGTTTTGTTTTGTTTTGTTTTGCCTCGGGGCTGTATATTAACTTCTTCATTTTTACTGACTGAAGTGCCTGAAGATGAAAAACAATATTGCGATTGACCCTTGAACAACATGAGTTTGAACTGTGCAGGTCTGTTTATACTCAAATTTCCTTCTGCCTTAGCCATCCCTGAGACTGCAAGATCAACTCTCCTTTTCTTCACCTCCTCATGAAGAGGATGATAGTGAAGATTTCCAGTTAATACATAGTAAATATATTTTATCTTCCTTGTAGTTTCTTAATAAAATTTTCCCTAGTTTACTTGACTGAAATAATACAACTAATAATACATATAACTTACAAAATATGTGCTAACTATTTATGTTATTGGTAAGGCTCTGGCCAACAGTAGATTATTAAATTAACTTAAAAACTTGAATGTTTTTTGGGAATTAAAATTATATGCAGACTGTTTTACTTGTCGCGGTTGGCTTCCCTAACACCTGTATTGTTCAAGGATTAACTGTCTTTTAAAATCCAGCCTGTCCCAGCATTTCTAGGCTTTCCATATTCCTCTTAATGTTGTTTGCAAACTGGTCTGTTCCTTTTCTTTTCCCAAAGCTCCTATAGTATTTTATCACTTCCTGACATTCAGTCTCAAAACTCATGGCACACATTTTAGTTTTTGTTATGGTGGCACTCTATGTCTAGGTGTAAATATAGTGATCTGTTAGCTATTAACTCAATAATGCTTAGGAACAATTCACCCAAAACCTTAGAAACACACTGACAATAATCATTTATTTTCATGTTCATAAATCTCCAGCTTTGTTGTGAATCAGCAAAATTAGGCTTAACTTGGTTGGGTGGTTCTACTTCAAACTGTGGATCTGAATAGGCTACCTGGTCGCTATGAAAAATTGGGCTCAGCCTGAAATGCCAGAAGGCAATTCAATCTATTCAGATACACCCTGGTTCTTGTTTTGTATCATATCTAACAAAATCTTCTTTGTAAAAACTTGTATAATAAAGAGCATGGACATATGGAAGAATGAATACTTAGGAAGCATAATGCAATTTAACACATTACGGAATTTATGATGATTGTTTATATTAATTTTAAGAAATCTGTTTTAGTTTACTTCACTAAGAAATTATGAACAGCTTCGATAATGATACAACTTTCTTTTTTGTATTTGTTTTATCTTTGAACATATGACTCAGGTCTCAAACATAAAAATATGATATTTTCATTATTATTTGAAATATTTATAAACTGTTTACCAATTTACCAGTGAAAATATTATGTTCTCATTTATATAAAGTTTTTAACCATAGAACACACTAATTTTAATGAAATTTGTTCCCAATACAAATACACAAATAGAAGAACCTCAAGGTTAATTCTGCCTGCAAGGAGACAAACATAGCACAGATTTTAAACCAAATTTACTCACAGTTATAAACCTTACTTTAGAAACAGTTTCTCCCTTGGGCACTCTTGCGAGCAAGGTCGGTGAAGACATGGGTTGTCTTATTTTTGCTAACAATCTCTTTCCCTCATTTTTTTGTAATCATTTGCTTACTCTTGCTTAATGATCACTTTTATCTTCTACCACTTACCTCAAAGAATCCTTCTACTTTCCCTTGAAAGGAGTCATGGCAAATCATGTATTTTATCCACCACTCTCCTCTAAATTTTCAGTGAATAACAGGTGACTCAGATACTAGAAAGCACAGGAGAGATAATCTGAAGGAGATCTGGCCTTAGGCTTCAATGTTACCTCTAGGTTACACCCTTCTTGCCTTTTCAGTAACAGAAGACAGAGTTCTTGTGGGGGTATTCTTAGAAATTGACTATTAGGCTCTTCCAATTTCCACACATAACATAATGTTCAATCATCTTCTCACCCACAAGTTAGAAAAATATAAAGATTCTTCTCTATCCATATTTTTATATGCCCCTACATGTGCTGCTTGGCACAACATTCGCTGTTTAACGACCACTGCTCTTGCTTTCTCTTCCACTGAAACAAGCTGAAAGCTCGTTTACAGAGCATTCTATTCATTCTGGTAATCTGAATGGTTCAACCAGCGTACATGTTGGTTATGATGATTGATTATGAAATCTTCAGGAATAAAATGGGTAGGTCATATCTTAGTTAACTAGAGCTGCTGTAACAAAACATCATAGACTGGGTGGCTGAAAAAACAGAAAATTTATTTCTCACAATTTGAGGCCTAAAATCCAAAATCAAGATGCCATGATGGATGAATTCTGGCTAGCAAATGGTTCTCTTTACACCATGTCCTCATTTGACAAAGAGAGAGAACTCTGGTATTTATTTCTCTTTCTATAAGGGCACTGATTCCATCATGGGAGTACCCTCTTCCTAATCTCATCTAAACCTAAGTATCTCCTAAAATCCCACCTTCTAACACCATCACATTGGGAGTTAGGCATTCAACATATAAACTTGAGTAGAATACAAACATTCCTTTCATAACAGACCACAAACTAGACTTGCTTGGACTGTACAATGAAATAACATTATCATGATCAACAGCAACAACAACTACAACATATCTAATGTGGCTAACCAACACTAAACTGAGCTACTGACCAATTCCCAGACATGGGTCACATTAAAGAACTAAAGCCTCTTCACTTGAGAATTGGGCTGACACATTGAGGAAAATTTATAACATATGAAAACAGTATATATTTTTCTCTTTATCTCCCCTAAAGAGTTCATAAACATTTAACAGGTTAATGGTGTATTATGGAAAGGGAAATGCCTAATCATTCCATAGCTTATAAAATACTATTTCTGAACCATCAAAAATCTGTTTTGAATCTAAAGGTCAAAAGGAAGAATAATTCTTTATGGGAATAAAGTGATAAATTATGTTTTGCTTCCAGTTCAGTTCAATGTAGCGGTGTTATATAATGACTTTGGGTCTTTCCCTGGTTCTTGAGCAATTAATTAGAATAAAAATATGTGACAACTTCAGAATGCCCACGTTGATTACCATACTGTTGTGAGAGCTATTATTGAAGGATAATCAAAAGAAAGCAGTGGAATCTCACCCTCCCACACCAAAATAATAAACTGAAACAGTACTAAACACTTTGCTTTTTAGGTAGGTTCTAGTAAGTAGAAATAGACCAATAATCCTGTTGCAAAACTAGGAAAATGTGTATAAATTACAAAAAGTGTATTTTCAAATGCATGAAAGAGCTGTGAAAAAATAATATCTAGATAACAGAAATTGCAGTGAAAGAAAAACTTTTCCTGAGTGAATGAATAACTGCAGTCTTTTTTAGACTCCTGTGGACATTTCTTGAATCTGGGCACTGGCTGTGGTTCAGGCCTATCTTTCAAGCAGTGAGATTCTGACGGCAGAAGAAGAAACCAGAAAGGTTTTAGTTCACATGCAATGCTGGAATAACAAAGCAGAAAACTATGAGACCCTAAATGTTTGACCAGTTCTCTCTGCAGGACATTTTCTGAGCTCCAGAACTATATGGGAATCTGGAGAGTTAAGAAAAATGCTCTGAGTCATAGCCCGAAATGCCCTGCTATCTTTGGTGCTTACAAAACAAAGTCCTGCTGCAGGAAGGTAACTGAACTCAAGCACATGGTTGGGTTGTCATCATGATATTTGTCTTTGAACCTTCATGAGAGGGAAAATGTGAAGCTTAGCTAGAAAATTCAGGCTAGGAAACATCTGCAGAGCTTTAGGTTTTATTTTTTAAAACTTCAGAGTTACTTATTTTATTGGCAAAAAATATTATATGAATATTTCTAGTAATAATGAAAATAAAATTGGGATGTTTTTCAATATTTCTAAATAATTATGAAGCTCTGATTTTCAGAGAGCATGTGTTGTTAAAATGACCATCTTGCACTTAGCTTTGGAGACTCTTACATGAGCCACAAACAGACACAAATCTATGGTTTATATGAAGACAGAGCTGTTTTTTTTATCTGATTCTCAGAATCTGATGTTCACTTGGCCTCAAGTGTTCTTTTCCCTACTTTGATTTGCCTCTAGTTTTTGTCACTTTTTAAAATTTTATTTTAAAGATGTGAGGTACCAGTCAGAATTGGGTACAAAAGTGGTTTATGTACGGGGAAATTTGGGCCTCCCATTGGACATCATTTCACCTGGATTAGTATCAGGCACGCTTATTGATGTGATGTGTCCTGCCCTGCCCCCACTCCCCAACCCTGGGAAGGGTCCTGCTACTGCCAATTCCTTTCTTTTAGTATTGTGCTAATGTTCAGGGTCCACTTATGAGTGAGAACATGTGGTACTCATTTCTTTGTTTCTGTGATAGATCAGTGAATATGATGGACTCTAAATTCATCCTAGTTGCTGCTAAGTTCATAATTTTGTCCTTCTTAAGATTTTTAACTTACTTATTGCCTCCTCAAAGAAGCTGTGACTAGCCAGATTATTGGTGGTAGGCCACCCTTAATGCCCTGCTTAAATACTGTTTCCCTCCAATAATTTATAGGTTATATATATTTAAGTATATGTGTACATACACTCTGAATTCATAGTCTCTTGCAATTTCCCTGTCTGGAATACTATTTTCAATGAAGGTAGGGAAATTTTTTGTTTCTTCCTCCTTTGCCTATGTGAACAAACTCTCACATATGCCATGTATATAGTAATCACTGGATAAATATTTGTTGGATTAAACTAAATGAATCAATAGGGCGTTTTTGTAAAATATATGTTTTGACAACCACTATGCTGCTTTTCACTTTATTTTTGCCATATACATCATGGTTAATTTTGAAGCTTGTTCAGGTTACAAGGTGTATTACTCTTCCATGAAAGAAAACACATATTCACAAGCACAGTATATTATACAACTTTTGGCATGTTATTGAGTTAAATTATGATTTTACATGTAAATGAAACTTGCACTGTATACAAATGGTTTGTGAACATAGAACTACTTGGGTCTTACTAAATAGGCAAACATATTTAATATATGTTCTTTTAAATGATCTTTTAGTTAAGATTAAAAACCAACAAAAGTATTTTCCAATTTCTCATTCAATGGGAGATAATAGTGCATGGGATTTCAGTATGTTATGCATACCTTGATGTCTGTTTACAGCTATCCCTTTGATAAAACAAGTCAGTGTTAAGCTTCAGCAGGCCGAGAAATTTAACATGATTAGATCTCATTAATCTCAGAGTAAAGTTTTTTCCTTATAATAAGGGCAGATCCATTTAAACAAGATTCTTGCAGAAATCAAATCTCTGTCTCACAATAATTGTCCTTTTTTTGCATCATTAATTTCAGGTCAACTAACAGGTTGTCAAAGAAAAAAAGAGCATAAGACATTAAAGTCCAGATACTTAAAAATATGTACATAAATGTAATAAGTTTTATAAAATAGATACATTTGCAAAAATGAAATGTGTCTACTGTTTGTATACTTTATGCTTTAAAAATTAATATCAATTCATTTTTGATATTAGAAATTGTAATGAACCTAAGTGACTAGGAAATACATAAAGGAATAAAAGCTAAATAATAATCACCAACAAACTTAAAACCAGTAAAACAAGCATTATCATATTGGCATTTTTTTTTCCCCTTATTACTGGCATGACCCAGGATGACCGAAACTAAATCATTCCCTTGGGATTCTCATACACATTTTTTGAAAGAAAACCTCCATAAAAATAGACAGTTCTGTAAAATAGTAGTTTGAGAGACTGGAATTGTGGTTGTGATATAAAAACTATAATGACTTACAGGTTTGTGAAGCTTTTAATAGACCAGGTAAATACCATTTTATATCTTACATTTTGATTCAACATTTAATGTAAATATCATTTTGGTAGTACAATTATGAAACACTTGAGTGGTTAAATTATCTTGCATTTCTGTAGTTTGAATAAAATTGCAATAAAATATTTCAATCTGAGTCTTTCTGATTATTCCTGATTATCTTTAAAGGGAAAGAAATGTCAACAAAATAATTTTATGTCAAAGAATATGGAAAACTAATATATATAGGCAAATCAGCACCAAGAAAGGTTTTAATTTTATGCTTCCGCTGGTAATTATAAGGGCAAAATTTTGAAAGTATCTTTATGAGCACCAAGTGCCACTGCTTTCTTTCTTTCTTTCTTTCTTTCTTTCTTTCTTTCTTTCTTTCTTTCTTTCTTTCTTTCTTTCTTTCTTCCTTCCTTCCTTCTTTCTTTCCTTCCTTCCTTCCTTCCTTCCTTCCTTCCTTCCTTCCTTCCTTTCTTTCTTTTTTGAGTCGGTGTCTCACTCTGTCCCCCAGACTGGAGTCCAGTTGCTGCTCCAGGCCACCGCAGCCTCGACCTGCTGGGCTCCGGCGATCCTTTCGTCTCAGCCTTCCAAGTAGCTGGAACTACAGGCGTGTGCTACTACATCTGGCTATTTTTTAAATTTATTATAGAGATGTGGTCTCACCAAGTTGCCCAGGCGCATCTCGAACCCGCGGACTTAGGCAATCCACTCTCCTCAGCCTCCGAAAGCGTGGCATTACAGGCTGAGCCACAGAGCCCAGCTTGTTTTTCAATTACAACCTAATATGTGAGGATTTGCCTCATGTTAAACTTTTTGACATTGATTTCAATTTACGTTAACTATTTTACAAATGTATGTTAGTTATCTAGTCATCTTTGGTTATTTTGCTATTTATGTTGCATTTTTCTACTGGGATGCAAGAACTCTGATTGCAGAGACTGTGCATCTTTACCACTAAATTGCACTGCAAGGGAAACTTTTACCACTATATATCATGTAAGAGAAACTCATAAGCAAATAATGAGCAAAGCTCTATTAAACATACACAAAATAAAATGAGAAATAGCAATGCTAAATAGGAGAAAGTATAACACCACAGCAATGAGTATTATATAACAAAAATATATTTATTAAAGACATAATTTACTATAAATATCTGACAACCTGAATGAAATGAGTAATTTATCACTACATAAGTCAGATGCCCTTTAAGGTAGGAAAACTTGACAGAACACAGTTGGTAGACATATTTCACACAGAAATGAGCATACCACTGTTAACCAATAACCTTCAAAAATATAGATGTATAGTAGAACAAAATTATTGTAACAGTGAATTTGATATTGCATGTCAAGAAAAAGAGGGCTATATGGTTGATTTCATGGCTCTCACACTGAGAATTAGTCACTGGTAGAAGTCAGAAAACCAAGTGAATTTATGAAGTTGAACACAATTTTTACTTCAGACATGTTGAGTCTGTATCTCTAAGACAACCAAATGAAGAAATAAAATATATTATTGAATATGCAGGACTGTAGTACAGAAACGAAAAACTTTGGACTTGGGTAAACATTTGAGAATAATGGAACACAAATGAAATAATGGTTGTGCTTGAGATGGCTACTATGTATGGCAGTGATCTCAAAATGCTGTATCTACAGATATGTTTTATGTGGCCAAAGTAGTGTTTTAAAAATCAACATGTGTGATTTTAAGAAAGAGATATATTTTTTCAGTTAGGCAGGTTTCCCCCATTTATTGTGCCTTACCATGAGTGATGTTAATTATATTATCTGATATGCTCTGAAGTCATTTCAGTTTTCAGCCCTTATAAAAGGTTCAAAAATACATGAGCTTAGGACTCAGCTTCGAGAAACTCAAACTGTATCTACTTGATTTGTCAAGGTAATACACTTTACAATAATCCTTAAAAAATCATATATATCTTAATTATATATGTGACACATATATTTTAAAATTCAGTACTTTGGGGCTACACACTTTTATAAATATTAGTTTTCTAAAAGTGCCATGACAAAGCACCATAAACTGAGTAGCTTAAACATTGATAAATACAATAAATGTTGATAAATACATTGCACACAGTTCTGAAGCCCCTTCTGAGGGTTGTGAGAATCTGCCCATGCCTCTTCCCTAGCTGTAGATAGTTTGCTGGCAATCTTCGGTGTACCGTGGTGTGTAAAAGCCAAGCCAGATCTCTGCCTTCATCTTTGGGCAGAGATAGGGCATTTTCTCCATGTGTCTGCCTCTCTTTCAAATTTCCCTTTCTTAGGGACACCAGTCATTTAGGATTAGGGCTCACCCAATGACTTATTTTATCTAATTGCATCTGCATAAAACATTTTTTTTCCAGATAAAGTCACATTCTGGATTACTGAGGGCTGGAACTTAAGAATTTTGCCCACATATAATTCAACTCATAACAATAATTAAAACAATAATGCCATAGACATGTCAATTTGATATAAATGGTTTAAAATGCTTTCTCTGGTTTCTAGGCTCATTTTAAGATAGACCTGTAGTTAAGAATACACAGATTGGTTTCAAAGCACACCACACTGTTGTTTTTTTTTTTTTTTAAGAGTCTAAAATTCTCATGTCTAGAAAGAGTAAATTGCAATAAATATATATCAGAAAAATTTTGTTTGTTTGTTTTGATATTTTCAGAATAATTCGTCTCTTAGGATCTTTTATTTTTTTCTCAGGCATACTTTTGCCTCTGGTTTCTGGTAAAGACAAGCTTTGTCCCCTGGTGTTACAGAATTATTTCCTTACTTTTGAAACTCTGCCTCCATTCTTGCTATATTAGTTTCTCACTATTTCAGTGCCTGCTCCAGAGGGAAGTCACATACCAGGAAAACATTTTATCTTTTCTTACATGTTCCTAACCTGTCTTTGTGTCTCTGTATAAGAAGTTTTAATGGAAATTTTTTTCTGAATCGATGTCATTTTTTGAGAAGTACTACTTTTTCAAAATCCAGAATATGAGTCATCCAGAAATGTGTTTCAGTCTGGTATAATCTCCTCTCTAGCAAAAAAAAAAAAAAATCCTGTATGTTTATGACACATGATACATTTTCCTATTCACTTCCCTTCCTATTTATTTCCCACAAAAACTAGAGGAAGGGAAGAAATAAATATCTATGTTTGTATGACTCTTATAAAAGCAGATAATTTTTTCTTAAGTCAATCTGTCATGAAACAATAATTTCTTCTTTTAAAATACCTTTATATATAAGAGTAATCTATTTGGTGTTCCAGAAAAAATATATATATATTTGAATGCAAATACAGCATTTTCAATAGGGCAATTCAAAAGTATTACTTTAAATCTTGGAAGGTTCAGTGCAAGAATTGTAAGAATATTTTCACAATAAGGAGTAAATGTCATGTATAAAATGTAATGTTCTAGTAAGAAAAACGTAAAGTAGTCTATCAGACCCTTACTGAAGTGAGAATATGACTAAAAGAGGATAACTTAAAGAATATTATGAAGTGACATGAGTAGCTACAATAAGTACAGTGTTTTCATTATAGAAATGATACAAATACTTTTTTATACTAAAGGCTCAAACATAATTTAAAATAGTTATTATACCATTAATGGAACCACTAGGACCATAAGAGAACAAAATTCTGTTAATATTGTGTGGAAAAAAACCATCAGAGGTGCTATATGAGTTGTTAAAATAATACAGTTTTCATAGTATGTGAAATTGTGTTTTATGCTATCCCTTTGACACTTGTGCTTGCAGCTTTGAAAATTACTGTTAAATGATGTAATGACTTGATGAAAAGTAATGCAACTGTGTATTGTCTGTAAATATTTTAAGACACAACCTTTTTTGAAGCACAACAGATACAGCATATTGTTGACTCTGTTAATTTGGAGAAAATTACTTAATGTTTCTTTGTCCCAGTTTTCTCATTACAGGAATAATTTGATTATTATAAAATTAAATGGTTAACATTTGTAAATTAGTTATTATTTGTAGTATTGCATGTGGGCTTTCTAAAAGCACCTCAAGAAAATTTAATTTTATAAAACTAAATTCTCACTATCAGTTTTGAAAACTAGATTTGAATATTCAGTTTATGTGACTTTGATTGTCATAATGTTTCAACTTTTGATTCAAAAAGAAGGTACTCCAAAACATAAATTATATCTTCATCTGTTATCTCCAGATCTCAGAAAGATAACAGATAGATCATAGACAACTGGAATTTTTTTCTGCTTAGTTTGTAAAACTGGCCTGAAGATAAATTAACCTAGGAAGCATAAATGTGGACTGAAAACTAATTACAGGACATTATGAAATTACAGGATATCTATGCTTTGGCTTCCCAGCATCTTTTCTCTCCCTTCGGCCCTCATTTAAAACAGTAAAGACAATAGAATCATCTTCTTTACTGCACTATGTATCTATAATTTATGCAGCTAATGATATTTGACCATCCTCTAACATAGATGTTTTACAATATAGTGTATTGATAGAAAATTTAAAGTCGAGGAAGTTCAACAGATTAGGAGAATATTGTCATCAAAATCATGATTTATGGCTCACATTCTCCAAGAAGAGGGACATGCCAAACCACTGAGGTCACACAGTAGAGCATGGGGGGCCAACCACAAAGCATAAAACTGAGGTCAAGAGCTTTTAATTAAAACATTTTTAATTAAGAGCGTGGCTATGATGATCATAGTGACAAGCTCCAACAAGTAAAGAACAACAAAGACAACAAAGGAGAAGTCTGTGCACTTAGACAGCATAGTTCTTAACATACACAGAAGCATGCTCACCCATAGAGAGCAGCAAATTAATGAGATCCTTTAGCATTGAGTAGTCATGGAATTCAGCCTTACTAATATTTGATTCTGCTGAATCCCGTATGAACAACAGGTTAGGAAAGAAACAGTCTGTAAATACCTGCACAGAGACACACATGCTCTTTTTTTTTTTTTTTAATGAAGATCTTCAATACTGACATATTTTTTCTTACCCAGAGTCATATATCCTCTTGTGCAATTGTCAATAGCTATTTTATCAGGACACAGTGGTACAGTGCTACTGAGAGACATGAAAAGATCAGGTGATCAGCCTCTACACCATCGTCTGTAGATTATAATGTCAAATGTTTCATTTTTGAGTGTTTGGGAATGAAGAACAAGAGCGCCTCCAACAATGGAAAGTGACAGCATGCATTTTTTTCCAAACCATTCATATTAGCAAATAATTTACTATAGCAAAGATCTCATCTAGTATAAGAACATGTATCAATTTTGTAAATTATTTTTTTTCTCAAACTATTTTTCAATCTCATCATCTAGAGATCTGTCTCAGTAATTATCACAGTGAAAACTGATAGAGATGCTTTAGAAAACAGTAATAATGAAGAAACTTGCCCTTGGAGAACATTAGCCTGTGGATTAAAAACATCATAATAAATATTACATTGTAGTAATTTTAGGATAATTGCATAATTGTTAGAAATAGCTAACATACATCGAAATGACATGCCAGACAGTTGTTGTGCTTGTTGTATTATTTAGTATCTATGGCAAACTAATATTTTAGGTATCTTTTCAAGAGAGGATTGTGAGATAGGGCTCAACTGAGATTGAATGCATAGAAAGAAGTATTCACTATTTTGTAATTATGTTTTGAATCTTTACAGTAGCTTCAGTGCATTAGTGAAAAACATTTTTCTGCTTCTTTGTCATGTAAGTGTTTTGTGATTACAATTCATTTCTCAAGTACCCTAGACAACAAGATGATTTATCTCTATTAGTGTCTCCAGTGTATGCTGTTTAAGGTGGCCAATGTCAACACTAGCCTTATGATATTGTCACTAGTTTATTGTGACTCAGTTTATTGTAAGCCTCGATGGCTTAGGAAAAATTTTTTCCCCCAAATTTTCCATATGTCTGAGGGTCCCTTGGTGTTTACAGGTGCCTTCAGAGGGGGCAGGTAGATCATAATGGTGGTCAGATGGGTACTGAGCAAGGTTCAGGCACATGGGTAGGAATCCTTTTGCTGGATAGTCAAGGGTTTAGCTTTGGCGGAAAAAGAGTGATACTTTCAATCTGGGATAGGTAAAAAGATAAACTGCCTGACAACCAGGATATAGGGTAGATGAGTGGAAGTTTCCATTTAGATATTTGCTGGATATGATTTCTATTCACTTTAGCTACTGAGAACTCAAAAGACGTGATCACTCAGAGTAATGTTTTGCCTTGTCTATTAGGTCAGCACTTTTTAGGAAGTTCTGTCATGATTTTGCCTTTTTGAAACTCTCCTGGTCTCAAGTCTCTAGATTCTAGCGCTCAGTTAGGAAGCCATCATGGACAATTTTTCTCTCATTCCCACAATTTTTCCTTGTCTATTTACACACAGTAGTTTGTAGGTCTTTTTCTTGTTGTTATTATAGACTTTTTAGCAGTAAAGTAAAATTGCTAACTATAATTAACAAATCAACCAACCCACCAAGAACCCTCATTTTTTAAAATGTTTCTCAAGCATGTGAGGTCATCAGTTTTTGAACACATTCTGATAATAGGGGAAGTAGATGATTTGAATTATTTCATAGTAGCAGACAAACATTATTTAAAAAGTAAAAATGTCAAGGTCTATATTAGAACATGTAATGTTCTGCTATAACTTGCTTAAGATGCACTGATTCATTGTAGGTCCAATATCACTGCATCTGGGCCCTAAATAATGCTCAGAGAAGAAAGAAAATGAGGATAAAGAGAGGGAAAAGAGAGATATAGCAGTCATCTATGACTGGGCAAAAAATAAAACGTTACTCATGGGAATGAGGAATAATTGAGTCAATTCTAATGACTCTGGAGGTTCTCTCATTCTCACACATACAAATTTCCCATATTCTACACTTAACAGGACATAAATGAAAGGAGTAAGTATTTATTATAAAATTAAATCAAACTACAGTACTTTCTACGTTATTATTGGCTTCAATACAAAATTCCATGAAGGTAAGTTTAATGTCTTGGACATGATTAACAAATACATATTGTTATGCGTAGCACAAAGTTACAAAAAAAAAAAACCTAGTTTATATATTTTTTTCCAATTATACATCACGCTAAAATACATCAATGGTAGATTCATTAGAAATATCATGTGTGGTAGGCTGAAAAGTGGCCCCAAAGAAGATACCGTGTCCTGATTTTTAAGGAGTTATGAGTTATCTTATATGGTAAGCAAAATTTTAAAATGTCTCTGTAGACGTGATTGAATTAAGCATCTTAAGATGAGGAGATTTTCCTAGATTATTTAAGTGGTTCCTATCACAATTCACAATCTAACTCATCCGTATAAGAGAAAGTTAAAGGGAGATTTGACATACACAGAAAAGAAGAAAGTGTTAAGATGTAGCCAGGAGAGATTTTTAAAATGTTCACCTTGAAGATTGGGTTGCTAGAACCACAACCTAAGGAATTTCAGCAGCTACTAGAAGCTTCAAGAAGCAAGGAATTGATTCTTCATTTCAACCTCCAAAGAGAATGACCCTACCAACATCTTTAATTTCAATCCAACAATATTAAGGATTAATGAAAGCATTTTTCAAAGTTTAGGCTATTAACAACTAATAACAGAAAGTTCCAGAAGAGGGTACAGGATCAAGAACATAGATAAAAGAATCTTTGTAACAAAGAAGAAACAATACTTCTTCACATCTTCTGATAGTTATAATAGAAGGGAAATAAGAAAGATAAATAGAATAATTAAGAATGGGCAAGGGAACTTCTGGAGTCACCCTACCTAGCTAGAAATTCTGTTTTTGACACTAAATTTCTAACTTCTTTAATATTAATATATATATATACACTAAGTAATATTTATATATATATATATATACACACACACTAAGTATGCCTATATTATAGAGCTATTGAAACAATTATAAAATATCAAATGTGAGATTCTATTGTCTGACTCATAGTAAGCTCTCATAAAATGTTGGCAGTTATTATCATTAAGATTTGAATAGAAAAAAGATTAATGAGTTTGATTGTGATTAATGACCTCAAATAATATTCTTAATAAAATAGAAAACAAATGCCGATTTTCTAGTGAATTACAAGCATAAGGCAATTAAAGTTTAGTAGATGAGTAACTCTACTTATTTATGTTGTGATAGTAGATACAAAATAGGTGATATGGGTAGTTCTAAAAATGTAGTGTTAATTCAATAATTGGCATAGAAAATGTGCCATGTATAAAACATATTGCATTAAAACAAAGTAAAGAAATTTTTTTAAATTAAGTTAAAGAAGAGAGGAAATATATTTTCTTTTCTCAATTTTTGATTCAGGAATAATGATCAGATATAGACACATACAGGCCAGATAGTAAATATTTTAGGATTTTTGGGTTTTATAGTCTCTGATGCAACTTTCTACTCTTCATTATAACATGAAAGCAGTATAGACAACTATAGATTAATTAGAAGGGGTGTCTTTCAAAGAACTCTTTATAAAAACAAGGCAAAGTGTGGACCAAAGGGAGGTCCAAACTTTACCTGTATGATAATGACTTGCACACTTAATCCTGAATTGTACCTCACATCTTTAAACTAAAAGAAAGTAAAAACAAGTGGTGAGCTGAGTTTGGCAATCCCTGATTTAGATTTAGAGCATTAAGCAACTTTGAGAATGTTCCTACACTCATACATTTCAACTTATAGATTTATAAAATACAAAAAGTATTATCTTTCTCATAGATAATTATTCTTGAAGACTAGGTCAGGCATTAGAATCAATAATGAGCAATAAAAGTAGAATTTTTACAGCCATTTTGGACTTACTGAATCAGAAATTTCAGGGTGGTATCCTAAACTCGGTTTTCCTAAAATCTTTCACAGTGATCTGATACAGCCAGTCCAGCATCAGACTAAGAACTGACTGAAATAATGACTGTACAATATTATTATAAAGCTTAGTGGAAAAAGCAAGCATGTTGATATAGTGGAAAATAGACTTTGAAAAATACCAAAGACAGCTGGGAAGAAAAAGATCACAGAATGGCCAAGCTAGGGGGTCAGAAGTGATAGAAGACAAGAATAGTTAGTTTCTTTTACTTCAGTCAAGGCTGGAAAGTTAAGAGGGTCAATTTAATGAATGTGACCTTGAAAATATTTTAGCACAAGTTTAATAAGATTGTCTTCTTTCTCTAACACCCTTTTGAATACAGTGCTCCTCTCCTAGGAGCTTGAGTCAGAATTCAGAGAATGAGATTTCAGACTCTTAGAATACATCTTTTTACATCTCACTGTATCTAGATATACTATTCTTTCTCTCCATTGACTTTATTCCTATCACACAGATTTATTTAGCAAAATCATACTTATACTTCAAGATATAATTCAGTATTATCCTTGACAATGATACCTCATCATGAGATATTCAATTGTTTATTATGGAGATTCTCACACTTACATTGATTGGTTTACGTATCTGTCTCTTTCAGCAAACTGATTTTGAGATCAGATTCTATTGGTCATTCATCACTGTGTTCTCAGATTTCAATCAATACTTGACATATAGTTTGCATATAATAAAACAGATACTCAAATAACATTGTTTCATTTAACATCTTTTGTTACATTGTTAATGAGAAAAATATCAATTCCTGGTCAGGGCCACTGTCTGTGTGGAGAATGCACATTTTCCCCATAACTGCTTGGGTTTTCTCTGAATATTCCTTGTTAGGTGAATTGGTCTGTCGTAATTGTTCCAGTCTGAGTGAGTGTGGAGGTGTGTGTTAGTGTTTACTTGCAATGAAATGACCTTCTTTTGGGGGTTGGTACCAACCTTATACCCTGAACTCCTGGGATAGGCTCATGCTATCCATGACCCTGAAGTGAAATAAGTGGGTTGGAAAATGAATCACTTGATGAATTAATGAATGAATACAAATTATTTGTAAAATAAAAATTAATAAAGCATAGGATAACAATGCAAAACCATGACAATAAACATTGTGGCACAAAACCTCTCCACAAACAGCCAAATTTACTTTTATTTGGTGGTAGGTAGCATAGTGGTAGGAGGAATGCCTTAAGATTTTCATTGGCAAACATTTCTTTCTTTCTGCTTTTCTTTTTTTTTTTATTTAATCACTCACCACTATGACCACAGTGACTTACTCTTTTACCAAAAATTGGTAAATAATTATCTTGTATTAATCTTTCTTAAGCATATGTATAGCTCACATTTATGTCAATGTTCAATACTAGAAGTGTTTGGGGCCTTTGTTTAGAAGTTTATTGGTGCTTTTGTGAACAAAAATATGCTGCAGGTACTTAACTCTTATTTATTTCAATTGGCCTATGGTAAAATAGGTTTTGCTATACACCCTTTCACTTAGAGTCACTGTTTCCAAAAGCCTATCAATAACATTGAGGACTTAGTGTACAAATTTGAAAGATGAATGTAAATTTCATTCTGTAGAACCCAAACGAGTTCTGATGTGGGTAGATTTACTATACAGATAATATTACAGACAGAAAATGTGGCACTACAGACAAATGTGTAAAGTGAAGATGAAAATGTAATAAACAAATCTATAACGTTGGTGGAATAATCAACATTAATCTGCACACATCTAAATGCACATTCCATGACAATCACAGAAGAAGGGGAGGGAGATGAATACTATTAGAAGTAATGTAAAGGATGGAAATACAAGAAGCTACAATGGTTTCACATAAAAAGAAGAACACTAAAGTACTAAGTGCTTGTCTGTGGGAAGACAGACCACTAATTGACACTCAAGTAATGAGTGACGGTCCTTATGACTCCAATTTAGCTTCCCTGTGAGTCTGATGGTGAGGATAAATGTACTCATTACATTTGACTATGTTTGTGTTGAGGGTCTATATTTGACTCACGATTCTTTTTGAGTTGGAGTCTTACTCTGTCGCCCAGACTGGAGTGCAGTGGCCGCTCCCAGCCACCGCAGCCTCTGGCGATCCTTCCGCCTCAGCCTTCCGAGTAGCCAGAATTACAGGCATGCGCTACCATGCCTGGCTGATTTTTTTATTTATTGTAGAGATGAGGTCTGCGCCAAGTTGCCCAGGCGGGTCTTGAACCCTCAGGCTCAGGCAATCCACTCACCTCAGCCTCCCAAAGGCACGGTTTTACAGGCTGAGCCACCAAGCCCGGCTTGACTCACGATTCTTAAATCAGCAAGGAATAGAGTGAAACATTGATACCTGCTACAACATGAATTCATCTGGAAAACATTCTGCTAATTCAAAGAAGCCCATCACAGAAGGCCACATATTGTACAGTGTCTGTCGGGGAAGAGAGTGATAAAAAAAGTTCCAAAATTAAATAGAGGTGATAATTGCATGATTCTGTGAATACACACACACACACACACACACACACACACACACACACACACACACATGCACACACACACACCCTACAGGAGTTTACACTTTAAGAGTGAATTTTGTAGTACATAAATAATATCTCAAGAAAACTATAATAAAAATTGGGGAGAGTAATTTAATTTAATGCATGATCAGATAAGACAAATAGTCAAAATCAGAAGTCCATGGGAAACACATGGCATGTAGCATCCAAAGTTCTATACGTCTTCTTATTTTATTATCCTCTACTATTTTGAAATTTTTTTCAAATATAGAACTTTTCAAAAGATATTTTAAAAGCCTTATGTTCTCAGTATCAAAATAAGCAACTATCGGCAATTTATCCTGTTTGCTTTAAGGCTTTTTATTTTAGTATATAAAGCATGAAATATTTCACATGAAGGTAAATACCTCATCAACCGGTAGCCTGGGTTCCTATTTCTATTTCCTTGGAAATCTGAATTTTAAAAATTATTTCAAAGTGTCTGCAAAAATTACTTGATTCTTTAATCAATATTTTTCCAACATTTAACTGGGTCCTAGAAAGTGCAAACAGCCACCATTTAATAACATTAATATTTTCAAATTGTCAGCTAGGATATATGCATTGCAAAGTTTAAAAATGAAATGCTCACTTAAAACGTGAAAATTAATAAAAAACATTGCTATCAATCTATATTAGAAGAAATAATGGAAGTCATAAAAATATTTCTGTCTCTGACAGTAGTTTAGAAAAATGTTTAAATTTTTCAGTAGAGTAGAATGAATAATGATAAACTTGACAATCCCATTGAGAAGATGACAAATACTCAATTTTTCTTTGATTCTCTTCCTGCTCTCTTAAACTGATATTATGGAGGAAAAACAGAAACTGAAAAGTCTATAAAAATAGTCTAGACAAAAAAAAGTAGAAGAATGAATTAACTGAGAAACCTGAACCAGAATAATAATAATGTACTCTTTTAATAGGCAATTGTCTTAAAACAGAGGAATAGGACTAAAACTTAGTTTTTTTAAACTCATTGTAATTTTAATTTTGAACTCTCATCTTTCAAGCTTATAAGAAATATAATCTTCATACTTGTAAAAATCTCCTACCTTGCTCATAGATTGGAGTTGATGAAAACATTTGGTGTTTCAGGAGTCCAGAAACTACCACTTTATATGGAGTAAATGAATTTCCATGTAAAAACTATATTTTATAAAATGCCAGTGAATATTTATTTTGAACACCTACTCTGTTGTATAACCTCAAGTTTTCAGAATTCCTCTGTCAGCCTGGCCTCATAGTTCAGAGGGGGACATTTCAAAGAAATGAGACACTGGCAGAGGTAATTTGTCCTTGCAGGATATCATTTTACGTCATAATCATGGTCAACATGAATGCTTAGATACAGCACCTATCTGAAGCCTATGTGTTAAGCGGAAACAGGGAAATGATACAAGTTCTGTGGTTATATAACATGTGGCATTTCTGTTTGAACTCTTTCCACACATTGGCATTGTGAAACCACCCAGACCGGTCTTGCTACATTCTCTTAGCACATTGTGGAAGCATAGTTCAGGTTCACCCTTGCCCTCACCTTCTCCCTCTCCTCACCCTTCTTTCCACCTCAGCTGCCTGCATGCTTCAGAGCTTTCTTGCCTTCCCCAAACCAAGACTGGGAATTGTCTTCCAATCCAGGACTGAGCATACACTTGCTTGCTATGCCTGTTCCTGGCAATAGACATAAAGACAGACAAGACAGATATGTGTAGATATGAATAAAGCTATAGATATTATTTCCTACTCAACCTCCTTTTCCTAGACTTAATTTTTAGCTCTTAGAAACAAAAACCAGGGCTGGGTACTATGGCTAGTGCCTGTAATCCCAACATTTTGAGATGTCAAAACAGAAAAATTGCTTGAACCCAGGAGTTTAACACTAGCAACATAGTACAAACTTGTATCTAAAAAAAAATAAAAAAATTAGTCAAGCATGGTGGTGCACGCCTTTAGTCCTGGCTATTCAAGAGGCTGAGGTAGGAGGATCACTTGAGTCCAGTAGTTTGAAGCTGCAGGGGATCATGATTCCACCCAGTGTACTCCAGCCTGGGTGACAGAGTGAGATCTCAACTGTAAAAAAAAAAAAAAAGAGAGAGAGAGAGAGAGAAGAAGAAAAGAAACAAAATTCAGGGAAAAGAAGAGGAAAAGAAACAAAAGCCAGGAAAAGTCACAAGTAGTGTCTGCTTTATATCTTGTCACCTAAATACATCAATTAGGAAAAGGAAAATGCTAATATTATAATAATACAACATGATATAGATACAAATAATCAATTAATGTCTCAAAATATTGTCCCTACTAGATTAAGATATGTGAAAGAAAACATTTAAGACATGCAATAGGCTGTTAACAGTTTTTGTAATGAATGAGCTTCTGAGGCCAGTTAAGAAAATGAACACATAAAAGTCACACAAAACCATGTTTAGTGGAAGATTTCTGTTTCTAAAGAACTAAAACTATTCTAATATGCATAATTAGATTTTAACACCCAGGATTTTAGAATTTGTGTTAAATGTTATACATGTGTAGTACATTAAAATGCGAGCATTAAATATAATCAAAAATTTAAAAAACACTTCTTATACTTTTATGCTTTCAGTTAACTTGAAATTTAATAGATTAAAAATTGCATGTCAATGTTGGGAGAAAGTTTGTGATTTTGTAAAGGATTAAGCAGAGAAGCAAAAGATTTTTTGCACAGAGATTATGGTAATGATTTTGATGGGTTCTTAACATGTTTCCTTAAATACATAGTCAAGACAAATTTAAAGGCCAGATTTTTTCTCTTTAAAAAGAGTCTGATTTCAGCTCTGATATGTAGAAAACTAAAAAGATCATTCTTCCACACAACATTAATAAAACTGGACAAACTGAACATTCGTTTTTGATCTCTTCACAGAACTGAGTTTTCAGTGCAATAAAGTAAATTGAATTGGAAATGAGTTTCACCTACAACAAGAAACAGGACCTTCTTTTTTTTTTTAACCTGTAATGGATAAAAATACAGACAAAATTTTTCAATACAATTCTAAAGACCGAGATGAACTAGATTAATATGGGAACTCTAAAGGGATTGCAGACATGGGGGCACACAGTCTTTTTGCAGAGTTTCTCTATGCTAGTGCTGGCTGGGAAAATAAAACAGCATTCACTCCTGAAACTGCTGAGACCCCTCCACCCCCTGCCTTCTATTCAGGATAAGAGACTAATCTGAAAAGAGAAACAAAATAAAAACTGTTGCTTTACGGCATTGGTGAAAATCCACTGTGACTGATTGGAGTGGTATAAGATATTATACTAACTGTAAACAGTATCAATCCAAATTAGAAAGAAATTA
Source organism: Carlito syrichta (assembly GCF_000164805.1). NCBI lineage: Eukaryota > Metazoa > Chordata > Mammalia > Primates > Tarsiidae > Carlito > Carlito syrichta. The sequence continues at coordinate 67,899 of NW_007252439.1, read as the reverse complement.
GATGATTCCCAATTCATTCTACAAAGGCAGTATTTCTTTAATATCAAAACAAGACAAAGGCATTAAAAAAAGCAACTAGAAGTCAATATACCTTATAAAAATAAATGCAAAACTCCTTAACAAAATATTAGCATATCATATTCAGCAACACATGCAAGAGATAATATATTACCACCAAGTAGAGTTCATCCCAGGGATGTGCAATTGGTTCAACAATTAAAAAAACACCAGTGTAAATTACCAGATCAGTAGACTAAAGAATAAATAGCATGTGCTCAACTCAACTGAAACAGAAAGTGCATTTGAAAAAGTCAACACCCATTATGATGAATATTCTTAACAAATAATGAAGAAGATAATGACCTTGCCTTAATAAAGAATATTCTGTTAAAAAAAAAACCAAAAAACAAAAAACTTTCTCTCTAAACTCAGAAAGAAGGCAAGAATGTATGTCTTCTGCCACTACTGTTTTCCACATCATAGTAGAAGTTCAAGTAAGTGCAATAAGGTAAAAAATTAAAAGAAATACAAATTGTAAATGAGAAAAATGGAAATGAATCAATTTAAAGTAAACTTGTTTTTCTATACAGAAAATCTCAAAGACTCAGCAAAAGCTGTGTGTTTCCATATGTTAAGCAAGAATATAAGGTCAAGGTACAAGTGAGCAGTATAGTCATTTTACTATGCAGACATTAATGGCACATATTAATGTCTAGACTATCTGGAATGCTCATGTATCTCATTTTGTTAGGTATTTTTAAAGTTATTTTTGAGTCTTATCTTTCCATAGAAACTTCATTATTAATATGTGTTGTTTAAGAAAAAAGAGAAACAATAGCTTGTTAACAATTGTATTGAGGTTGCATCATGTATAAAAGTAGGTTAGTAAGGCAAGCAACTCTTGCTTTGAGATTGTTTATTTTGTTAGTTTCTTAGCATATCTCCTTAAATAAATTGTATTTTGTTGCATCATGACTGATAAATATACATATACACACATATACATGCATACACACATACACACAAATATAAACATATGTACACATGTATGTTTGTATATATCAGAGAAGCATATTAACCAGGCTTCTTTACACTTTTATGATGCTGAGTAAAAGTATCCATTTACAAAAGACAGCTTTCCATTTGTTCAGGTACACTTGTGTGCCTTTCAGTAATTTTTTTTATTCTTTTAATACAGATGTATATTTTAAAACATTATTCCTTAGCATTGTACAATTTTGTTTTTGGGGTTATTTTTGTTTTTGTTTTTGAGTTGGAGTCACACTCTGTCGCCCAGACTGGAGTGCAGTGACCGCTCCCGGCCACCGCAGCCGCGACCTGCTAGGCTCCGGCAATCCTTGCGCCTCAGCCTTCCGAGTAGCCGGAATTACAGGTGCGCACTACCACGCCCGGCTAATTTTTTGTTTTATTGTAGAGATGAAGTCTCGCCTGCCCAGCGGGTCTCGAACCCGTGGGCTCAGGCCCACTCACCTCAGCCTCCCAAAGGCGTGGGATTACAGGCTGAGCCACCGAGCCCAGCTGACCGTATATTTTAAGACAAGAAAAATGTTAGCCAAAGTGGAATGTACAGTGGAATAAGAAATGTTTTTAATTCAATGTTTAAGAACATTAAGTATCAAAATATTAGAGTAATAATTCAGAATAAAGGAATAAATGGAAGATATAGAAAGAAAAGGCAATAATGACAAATAGTCAAAGACTCCCAGACCACCTATGTAATAATTATTTTTTGAGAGAATTAGTGACACTTTGTTTATTGTGACTAGATGAAAAAAGAAAGTGATTGGTGTGTGTGAAGTAAATTCATAGTGTTTGTAGTAATATCTTGCTGGAATATGTTAAAAAGTCAAAGTCAGCCGGGCTTGGTGGCTTAGCCTGTAATCCCCATACCTTTGGGAGGCTGAGGTGAGTGGATTGCCCGAGCCCGCGGGTTCGGGACCCGCCTGGGCAACTTGTTGAGATCTCATCTCTACAACAAATCAAAAAATTAGCCGGGAGTGGTAGAGCATGCCTGTAATTACAGCTACTCAGAAGACTGAGGCGGAAGGATCGCTGGAGCCCAACAGGCGAGGCTGCGGTGACCGGGAGCGGCCACTGCACTCCAGTCTGGGTGACAGAGTAAGACTCCAACTCAAAAAAATATAAATAAATAAATAAATAAAAAGTCAAAGTCACTTAATGAAAATGTGAAAATTGAAGTTTCAGATTAAAGAACATGAAGAAAGCGCATCTCTGAACTACAACAGTGAATATTGAGAAAGTTAAAAAGGAAAATAGCAAGATTTTCTGTGCTGCATTGAAAGTCCAATTAAGGATGGAGCCAACGATATGCAATAATATCAGTCAAGATCTATGCTGTCTGATACTGTAGCCAATAGCTACATAGGTTATTACATTACAATTTAAATTAATTTAAATTCAGAAGTATTTATAATTTATCTCCTTAGATGTACTAGCCACATTTCCAGTGCTCAAAGTGGCTAGTACATATTTCACGGGACATCGCAGATACAGGGCATTTTCATCATTACAGAAAATTACGTTGAGCAGTCTGAGCAGTCTAGAATAGAGACTTGGGTAATTTTTTTTTCCTTTTTTTTTTAGATTGAAAATATAGGTTTTTTGAAAAGCAACTGAGAGAGAGAGAGAGAGAGAGAGAGAGAGAGAGAGAGAGAGAGAGGAGAGAGATTTACCTCCCCAGTAGGAGAGGGGGCCAAAACTTAGGAAACATGGTGTCGGCAATAACTCAAAGACCACAGGGCCACACCAGAGTTTAGTAAAGCAATGGAGGGTAATTTTTCTGTAAACAATATTTATCAGTCTAGGAGAAACAGCTGAGAATATATACATTTAAATGGCTCCAGGATTGCTGTTACACTTTCCTGGATAGAACAGGAAACTGATGCCAGAGACATGGGACAAAACAAAACAAAAACATATCTTATGAAGTCTAATCTGCTTAAATAAAGACAGAAAGAAAAAGAAAAGACCAGCATACAAGAAGTATTTAGAAGTGTCAAGGACTTTGGTATTTGATGAGGCATCCACAGAGTGAAAGAATCAGAAAGATTGTGCTCAGAGTGACATGACTTTATCAAGATTTTGGAGGTAAAACAGTCCTTGACAGAAACAAAAGTCAGAGTATGACTGAAGTAGAACAGATATAAAGGTTTATTGGGATTCAGAGAGTTAAGAAAATATGGTGATAACAAATATCTGATAACCACAACTAATTTGAATACTGAAGTTACATAACAAGATTATAGGTTTGTAATGTATAGAAAATAGTGTAGTAAGCAATAAAAATTATGACTAATAGGAATGATATAGTCAGGTAGCAAATGATCCTTAAATACATAAAAATGAATAACAGGATGTCAAGTTATATATATATATATATGTTTTTGAGTCTGCGTCTCACTCTGTCACCCAGGTGGGAGTGCAGTGGCACTCTTATGGCCACCGCAACCTCGACCTGCTGGGCTTAAGCCATCCTTCTGCCTCAGTCTTCCAAGTACCTGGAACCACAGGCATGCACCACCATACCGGGCTAACTTTTTGATTTATTGTTTATAACCGTTGTATTATGTATCCATCTTAGTTTCATCAGAAAAAACAGAACCAGTAAAATATATGAGAGATCTTCAAAAAGTTCATGGAAAAATGCATATAATGAAAAAAAATGTTCAAGGACTTCAAAAAAATTTTGTATCAAAATACACTTATACTAACTTGTTATGAAATGTCTGAATAGAATCTAGTTTGAGGCTCTAAGAAGGATAAGACATCTGTTTAAAAAGATCCCCTATCACAGCAACATGAATTCTGCTAAAATTGAAGCAAGAACAAACATCAAATTTATGGTGAAACTTGAGGGGGAAGAATAGTGAAATCATTGATGTTTTTTTAAAAAAGTTTACAGGAATAATGCCCCAAAGAAATTAGCAGTTCAGAAATACATACCTCATTAAAAGAAGAGACAAGACAATGATGAAAATTAAACCTGCAGTGGCAAACCATCCACATAAATTTATGAGAAAAAAAATTATCTTTTATGCTCCCTGATTAAAGAGGACTAATGATTAACAGCATAAGCAATAGTCAACACCATAAACATACCAGTGATTTCAGTCAGAACTATTCGGACTGAAAAATTATAGTTGAGCAAACTTTCCACTCAATATGTGCCAAAACTGTGTCTCGATTAGCTGCATATAAAAACAAAGATGTTAATGGAAATTATAAACAAGTGGAATCAAGATCCTGAAGAATTTCTACAAAGAATTCTCACAAGAGATGACACGCGACCTTGCCAGTATGATCCTGAACACAAAGTACCATCAAAGCAATGGCTACCAAGAGGTAGAGCAAATGTCATGGTGGTAGCTTTTGGGGACTCTCAAGGCATTCTGCTTGTTGACTTTCTAGAGGGCCAAAGAACAATAACATCTGCTTATTATGAGGGTGTTTTAGAAATCTAGTCAAAGCTATAGAAAAAATGACGGGGGAAACTTCACTCAAGATTTCTTCCCCACTATGACAATGCTCCTGATCTTTCCTTTTATCACACAAATGCAATTTTTCAAAAATTTTAGTGGGACATTATTAGGCATCAACCTTACAATCCTGATGTGTTTCCTTTCTTTGTTTTGTTTTCTAACCCTATAAACTCTTTAACGAATTCCATCTTTTTTGTTAATAATGTTAAAATAGCTACATTGACATGATTAAATTCTCCAGGCCCTCAGTTCTTTAGGAATTAACTAAATGGCTGGTATCATCATTTACAAAACTCTCTTGAGCTTGATGGCACTTATATTAAGAAATAAAGTATATATTTTTATTTTTATCTTTTAATCATATTTTTCCAGGAACTTTTTGACATCTCTTCATATAACCGATTATTGCAACTTTTGAATGCAAAGTCTGGAACGAATTTTCTTTTGTTCTTCATGTATCTTCAGACTACAGTCTTAGGTAGGCCTTTCCTGACTGCCTTATATAATATGCCTTATCCACTCATTCTCTGTCCCAGCAAATATGTTTATTTTCTTTACACTTATGACTACTTTGCTTATTTTGTTTAATTTTATTTCCTGTGTCTTATATTAGCCTTAAGGACAAGAATCATGCCTCTTCACTTCACTGCTATAACCTATATGCCTCTCACTAAACTTGGCACATAGTACGTAGTACAAGCCCAATAAGTATTTATAGAATAAACAAAAATGTCTGGAAAATAATAAGTATACAAATAATTACACTTTCCAATTTTCTCCATGAGTCAGCATTAATTCTATAATTAATACATCAGGTAATAATTTATTAAGTGTGTTTACTCTGTTCAAAAATTATATTTGTAGATCTTTTTTCCATATTAATTTTCCACAACCCCCATAAACACACACACACACACACACACACACACACACACACACACACACACACACATATATGATGGTAGTTTACTTGAAAAATTACTCTTCCTTTATTGTCATATTATAAAAATATGATACATTCCATTTTAAAATTTTGGGCTACTTAAAAATGACAATCTATTATATATCTATGTGTTTTTAGATGTTTCGAAATGTGGCTAGGAAATACAGTTGGTAATGTTCAGTATACTTTTAATATTTTTTATGGACATTTATTTTCTCTTAGACTCTTTGCTTTTTCTCAACTTATAGTACTACTCTGTCCACTTTTATTCATTGATGGCTGATGTTTTCAATATATTTATTTATGCTTATATAATTACAATCAAACATACATGAGATCAAATCATATTATATGCTGAATTTTTGTTTTTCTCAATAAGACCTATAGACTCGATTGAGTGGAATAATTCAAATATATTCTTTAACTACCACATAACAGTATGTGACATGTATACATCAACATATTTTTGAGTGTTTTCTTTATTTACTGGTGTGCACTTCATATCTTAGTCTTACATTCATTGCTGCAATATACGTCTTAGAGACTTTCACTTACTTCTGTCTTTAAGAGTTATACATACCCTATGTGACTTAGTTTCATGAAGTGGTTTTCCAACAAACTACATCAATTCACATTTCTACTGACAATGAGCTCTAAATTCTTGACATTAGTAGAGCTTATACCTCTTTTGCTTTTGGTATAACTGATGTAAACTAATATGTTATTTTTTTCTGAACTTTTTAATTTGTTTAACTAATTCTCTTTATGTTATTCAATTTTTTCAGTAGAAAATATCAAAGGATCATAGTAAAGGCAAAATGTTTTTCATAATAAAATTACTTAAAAGCCACCTTTATTTTTAAGGATGATGTATGTTTTGGTTATTGGGTACATCTCAGGAAAGACTGTGGTGCTTGAAATTATCATGTTCCTGAAGGAGTAACCTGAGTCCATATTTTACCTGTGTGCTAGAAAAACTGATGGATTCCATTCTCTTTTAAATGTATTTTCTTCTATTTTCTGAAGACAAACTACTGTATATTATTTCATGTTATAAAAAACTATATTTTGTTTAAAAATATGGATCAGTTTGAACTTGACAATGAAGAACAAAATAACAAATATTATTCTATAGGAACACTTCCCATTTGAAAATAACCTTCTTAGTATTTGTTGTTTTAATCTTACATATATGTATGTTTCAATGCATACATATCTATGATGACAACCTTTTAAATCTTTGTTTGAAAATGACTATTCTAAGTTTTAAACATGCAGATTTACCTAAATATTTAAGGCAATAACTCACATTTCACCAGACGGCTTTCTCATTCAGTTATTTTTTAAATAAATTTAACTCCTTCAATTTTTTTATATTCCAGAGCTTTGTTGATGTGAGAAATCAGTATCACCCAATGTATGTCTATGAATACATGCACTATAGATGTAGTGTTTCACTGAGATATTTTTTCAAAACAAAACCGTACACAAAGGTCAAAATTCAGTGTCTATGGTAGGAGTAAATCTTTAAAATAAGTGTCTTTCAACACTTTTCCTGTTACATTTGGCTTTTCTGGAAGGTTTTAAACAAAAAAATAGAATTATATAATTATATAGTTACACATAACTATATAGTTACACATTATATGCCACATCTATTGGCAGGTTGTAGGGCAGCAATTTCTACCTCAGTTTATCTGGGTCGCAATTCCTTTGCTGGATATCTAATGCACAAATCTGTATTGACCACATACACTGTGTTTTCTGTGAGGGTGAGTAAAAAAAGACACATAATAATGCATTTTTTGGTACTAAAATGCTACATCAGACACCTTAATTTGCTGCAAATAAGACCAAATTAGGGTTTAAAATGAGAACATTGTTGCCTTGTGCTTCTGGTAGCAATGCAGCATCCTAACAGCATGTAAGCCATCACGAGATTTAGAGCTCAACTCAATCAGTGGCAACAAAATTAGAAATAAATGGAAGAGGATCGATACAATGTGTTGTCTGGAATAATGAAACAGCCCTGGGCTGGGAAAATCTATTTTATTTTTCTTCTCTTAGCTAGGTGCCCTGCAAATATTTGACTGAGCCCAGCAGAAACCAAGTCTACTTTGTTTATAAAGTGAATAAAAATTTTGTGGAAAATGCTATATAAGATATATAAATATATATTATACATACACATATAGATATGTATCATTTTTAAGATTAACTGACAGAACAATGGGGCATTTAAGAAGCACATTTTCGTCATTAATTTTATATTGAAATTAATTCAAACTGATAGAAAAGTTCTAAGTATATCTACCATTGGATATGGTATTGCCTGAACTCTACTCATTAATTTTTTTAATGTATTCCTTCAAGTTTAATTTATATGATTCTTGCAAATCTACTAATATAAGAAACGTCTAATGCAGTTGAGTGTCAGTATATGAGATTATATAATTATTGTACAAGAAAAAATAATAATCAAGGTTGCTCATTGCAGCCTATGGTTTTTTTTTTTGTTTGTTTTTGTTTTGAGTTGGAGTCTCACTTGGTCGCCTAGACTGGAGTGCAGTGGCCGCTCCAGGCCACCGCAGCCTCCACCTGCTGAGCTCCGGCGATCCTTCCACCTCAGCCTTCCTAGTAGCCGGAATTACAGGCACGCGCAACCACGCCCGGCTGAATTTTTGATTTATTGTAGAGATGAGGTCTTGCTGCCCAGGCGAGTCTCGAACCCGCGGGCTCAGGCAATCACCTCACCTCAGCCTCCCAAAGGCGGGGGATTACAGGCTGTGCCACTAAGCCCGGCTGCCTATGGTTTTGAAGTACTAGATCTAACTTGTGATCTGTGGTGCTCTGAGCTGCCTGAAGTAGGAAGTACTGGCTATTCCCCTCTTCTGATCAGGACCTGGAATTTAAGAGCAATGTGACTTGTCAGAATCTTAGCTACAGCTTCATCCGGGTAGGTTAGTATCCAGGCATGATGGCAGGACACTATGCATCATCAGGAGGCTGGAGTCCAATCGTTATGGTTTGTAACTATAAGGTAAAGTGTTCCAGTGGCAGACATTACCACATCTGTCTTCCCATTTGGCAAAGAATCAGTCCTTCCCTTTGATGGCAGAGCTAGAAACGGAGGCTTAGTATCCAAGTCTTGCATTTGACTAGGTAGAATTTTTAAACTATTGGTCTAAGTTAGTTTCTATAAAATTTTGAGAAACAAAGATACTTTTTCTAGCAGGCCACTGGGCAGATGATCAGTTTTAGAATATTACCTCTTATGTTTCAAATCCTTTGTTTGAAAATAACCTGACTCTTGACTATTCAGTAAAACAAAAGCTCATTTGAAATTTCACCTATAAATTAGTGCTAAGGATAGAGAGATTTTTCTCTTTAAAATGTTTGGGGTTATAGAATATCTACCCAAACTTAAAAAAAAATCCATTGAGCATGAAAAAAACTATTAAGTGTTGATTTAGGGAAAAAAAAATTTGCAAGTAAAGAAATGGTAACATCTCCAATTAATATAAATGTCCTTTAGCTTTTTAAGAGACATAAATACCAAATGTATACTTAAAGTTGTTTTTTTCAAATGGGAAGTGTTCCTATAGAAAAATATTTGTTTTTTTAAATATTTTACTTTTATTTCAAATTCACACATATTTATAATGACAATCTTTTATTAATTATCCAACAATATGTTTTCTGCTAAAGTGTAATACAGATATATGTACAACTGTTATGTATACATAATAATTATCTTTTACTTTAAAAAATAGTGCAATACATACACACAACCAAAAACACCACAAAAAATTCACCTTATTGTTTCAAAATATTTAAGTGAAAAAAATTACTATATTTAAAAGAATAAACAAGCAATTATTTTCTGATTTTTTTAGTTTGATTTTGTGCTTTATATATAAAAGTGACTAAGACATAAGAACATAATTCATTTTCTCAACTTTTACTATACTAGACAGAATATTCTACAATACTTCACCTGTCTTTTCTTTACATTCATACTGGATTTACATTTTTAAAAATATGAAACCTCAAATAACTTTATTTAAATAAAATTATATGCAGAGTAATTGCACTAGAATGTGAAATATTTGGAGTCATTTTAGTTTAGCACTTATTTATAGTATGTGTTTTTTTTTAACTGTCATAGAAAAATATCAACATAAAACATTTTAATGTTACAATCTCATCTAGCAATAGTTTTAATTTATGCATACAAATTCAAATGAGCTTATATTTTAGTTAATCTACTAAAGCCAGATGTGTAATAAGTCATTTCAGAAAATAAACAATTTGCCATTTTTATAGCTAGAGGTAATGCAATCAACATGGTTGAATTAACGCTTTCTACAGGTTGCAACATCTATAATAAAAGAAGAATGCAGACCCAATTATCACCTTAGACCTTTGCAAAGGTGAATGAATGTAGCAGTTGTACCTCAAAGATGGGTGATAATGAGAAACAGCTGCTTCATTCTCTGTGCCTTTCAGATGACCATCTGAGACATCTCAGTTATTCAGAACTAGGTCATTATCTGTTATCACAGTTCTTATGCACCATTTGCAAGAAAGTTTTTTTAGGATTTTTGCTTTTGAGATTTTTTTTGACACTTGCCTAACGTGTATGTGCCTTAAAAATAGTTAACAGGAAAGTAACTTGAGATGATGGCTAACACTGTTTAATGTCTTATGAAATTTTCGTGAACAATCCAAGCATAATTGCTAAGAACACATGTATGAAATTCATGTAAGTGAAAAAAAAGTTTTATAACCGGACTTTTCAAAAAAAAATCAGAGCAATTTCAAAATTGAGAACTAGTGATATGCAAGAAGAATTTACATGTATCTATAATAATTTTAACAGTATTTACAGATTTAAATTTAAACCTCTATTATTATAATTTTAAAATATTATTGAATATGTTATTCAATGATTCTTAAAAAAATCATACTCAACCGTGCTTGACTGATTGCACTAATGGCTCTCATTAAAGTGTCTCTTATATTTATGCCCTTACTTCTATAACTTAGTCACCTCCTTTTACTCCAACTTTGGGTTCACCCATGTAACTTGTATTGGCCAATGAGACAGTGACACTTTAAATACTAGCAAAGTATTGAAAAATTTTTCGCACATTTCCACATTCTCTTTCAACTTTTTCACCTGTCATGAGAGAGAGCCAGGCTAGACTGAAGGAGGAGGATGAATAACCTGGGGAAATAACCTAATTGAGGATATCCTGGTTCAACAGGCCTTCAGCTAACCCACCAACTCATTTCAGACACATGAGCTTCAGCAAGATAAGCTGACTTTCAACCAGATCAGTAGAACAGCCTGGCTAATAGAAAAAGACTAGTGAGAAATAATAAAAGTTGATGCTCAAGGCCATTATATATTAAGGTGGATTGTTACACAGAAATAACTAACTGATAGAACAAGAAACAATATTTACAGTATTTAGTATAAAGGAGAAAAGTTTTGTATGCATTTATGCTTATATACACTAAAAAATCCTTTTCATATCCTGTTTGTACTCCTCAAAAATTTTATCTTGAATTACTGCCTAATATGCTTTCACTTTTTCTGGTTTCTGCCCGAGTCACTTTATCAGAGGCTTTTCTGACCATTTTACATAAAATTGCAGGCCCTATTGCCTCTTTCTATTCCCTTCGCCTGCTCTATTTTTCATTATAATTTAGCAATTTAACACTCTCTTTTAATCATATTATATAAACAGAGAGGTTTTTGGTTTTTTTTAAATCTTTCAATTCCAGAATTAAGCTGAGTATTCAAAGATCATGGTTGTTTCTGGTGGAATTTTGTAACTTCAGCATCTAGAAATGTAATATCTTATTGATACATGATTGTTGAATTAATATTTATGGATGGCTCTTGTGTATATGGTGGATGGACATCTTTAAAACCAAAATAGTTCAAAGATAAAATGATACCACTAGAGTGACTTGAAATATATTGACTAATCATAGTTACAAAACTAAATAGATGAGCTTAACAGCAGAAATAATGCATTAGAAATAATTAACTAGAAATCTGGGCTAAGGAGTCTTTAATTTTATTTTTTTAAGTAGTAAAGCACAAGACAGATATGGAAAAAGAAAAAGGAGAGGTTAAAATGATCTGCAATAAAAACAGGAAGGGCCGTCTCGGTGGCTCAGCCTGTCATCCCGCGCCTTTGGGAGGCTGAGGTGAATGGATTGCCTGAGCCTGAGGGTTCGAGACCCACCTGGGCAGGCGAGACCTCATCTCTACAATAAATCAAAAATCAGCCCGGTGTGGTAGTGCACGCCTGTAATTCCGGCTACTCGGAAGGTTGAGGCGGAAGGATCGCCGGAGCCCAGCGGGTCGAGGCTGTGGTGGCTGGGAGCAGCCACTGCACTCCAGTCTGGGCGACAGAGTGAGACTCCAACTCAATAAAAAAAAAAAAAAAAAAAAACAGGAAGGAAAGAAATTAAGTTACCAGAGACACAATAACAAATCGTTTTCCAGAGGGGAAGAATGATACAGGTATATATGATGTATAAAGGGTACCATTCAAGTACCAAACAGGAAAGATATAAAGACCTACACATACAACTCTAAACATTTAAACCAAAACAACAACAAGTGATAACAAAAACAAACTAATGAGCAAATACATATGTACATACATACATGGTAAATGGAGAATCTATAAAATATGAGAATAAAGTTATCCATAGTCAACTCATGCACAACACTGACTTATAGAAAGCAATAATGAAATAACAACTATTGATTCATCAACAAACTTAATGATGCAAAAACAAATTCTTAAATCATAGTTCCAGATACTTGGAATATACTCATGAAAGAAAGAGAAAAATACCTCGACCTGTCTTTTATCAATAATTTTGAACCTAAGTGTCAGTGAATAAATGAGCATTCAAGTAGCAGGGCAAAATAAATATATTTTGAACATGCAATATTTATCAAATTAGCTGAGAACTCTTGTCATCTAAAATATATAGGAATGTTTCTCCCCTAAAAAGTACTACATACAAAATCACTTATGTATAAAAAAGCATATATAAAACTTTATCAAACCAAAGCCAACAACACTTTAAATTATTTTAAAATATTGTTTATCTCAGGATTCACAGAAATGTACTATATGTATTAATAAATCCATTAATGTATTTATCATTATATATTAATTTATATTGCTGCATGACAAGTTGTCTCATGTAGCATCTTTTAAAAATTTACATTTCTTATTTCACAAATTTTACAGCTCAAAAGTTCACTTTAACTGGTTCCTCTGTTCAGGGTCTTGCAAGGCAGCAATCAAGATGCGTCACCTGAGGTCTGGGGTCCTCTCCTAGGATCACATGGTTGTTGACATTATTCACTTTTTGCAGTTGTAGAACTGAATTTCCAAGCTTCAAGAAGTTACCTCCTGCACTGACAGTTTATAACAAGGCTGTCAACATCGCTGCCGGTGATTTCTACTGTCCGTGATCTCCAGACGATCTTCTTCTTTTTTTTTTTTTTAAATCTTTATTATTACCATTATGTTACCTAGTTTGTTCTCAAACTCCTGGGCTCAAGGGACACTCCCACCCCAGCCTTCCATTTGCGGGGATTACAAGCGTGAGCCACCTACCTGGCTTAGACCCTCTTTAAAAAGGCTAAACTTATTAGATCAGACCCACCCAGGATAATCTTTCTTTGATTAACTTAAAAGTAAATAGACAAAGGACCTTAAATACCTCTTCAATATCCCTATATTTTTGTCATATTACATAATATAATCATGGGAGTAATATTTCATTCCCTTTGGTATATTCTATTGATTAGAATGAAGATATAAATCATCTACACTTAGGTTAAGGAAATTAAACACAGACTAGTATCAAGAGTTGTTAACCATGGGTTCCAATCGAAAAGAACTGAAACCGGGAATTATTATTTTTTCTTTCTTTTTCTCATTTGTCCAAATTTTTAATAACCTCTGATTTGTTGTCATAAAAGCAACAAGCTTTTCCAAGGGTTACACAGAGTCCTCTTTGAAATAGGAAAAGTAAGTCTAGGCCTCTAGGATTTTGAAGGACAATTTCAGCCAAAGATTCTATCTGGTTGTGGGGTTGGTCCATAGTAAATTGTAGATCTCCGAGGTCAGCATCAGTTTTGGGGGTAAGGTTTGATAAACCTACTTTTCCATGGACCAGAGTGGCAGTGCCAATTGCAGTGGTTCCTGCTATACTTAGTCTGACTAAGGCAAGTACTACTAAGGGAACAGCATGCTTTGAATGAGCAATTAGAAGATCAGGGGGGTTGAGTAGAAGAGTTCCCTCAGGACCTCTATAAGCATAAACCTGAGGCAACACATGAACAGTAATATATAAGGTAGGCTGATTAATTAACCTTTTGGTAGTAGCACATTTTGTGATGCCTGTAGGAATGACCAACCAGATGTTGGCAGGGGCCACGTAGTTCATAGATTCAGTCATAGTTGCAGTGAGAGACAAGTTACAAATAGCAGAGATGGTGAGTTGTTGGATTAAAACCTGGAGTTATGAGACAGGAGGCTTTACTCTCCTAGAATAATGTGAACCATTTCCAGGGTGCAGTTAGTTCTCCAGATGATAGGAGTTTCAACTCCTTGTCCTTCATAGTAAGAGGGTTTTGGCTTTAAGCAAAGCCAGCAATCTGAGCCCAACTGGGGCATAGTAGCATTAAGCAGATGGTGCATATTATTTAATATAGGAAAAAGACTAGGAGGTTAAAAAGCCAGGTTCCGAAGTGGTTGAGGTGTACTCGGGAGCTGTTGAGATGAACCCGAGGTGGTGGCTTGGTTGACAGGAAGCAGAGACTAAGGTGGAGGCTGATAGTAACCGAACAAGGGATCCTTCAGCTCTGCCAATGGCCCTATGGGTTTGGCCATGGTTTTGTAGGCAAGTGTGCACCATCAGATAATGAATAGGGCACCATGGTTATAACCATCCATGTAGAGTCATATACCCCAGGCTTTTCCTGTAGTCCAAGAATTAGTAACTTAGCGGAGTAGTAACTTTTAGTTCTGGACCAGCAGTTGGCCAAAGGATGATTTCAGAGGTGTCATTACCCGCCCCCCCCCACTATAAGTTATAATGGTGATGCATTTCCAGTCTGGGTAAAAGAAGTCTTTTTTCCAAGCACATTTTTGGGCAGAGTGAAAAGTCTACGTCCCTTATACAATAAGGGGTTGCCCATTATGTGCATAATTCAGTGTAGTAAGGGTTTTGTTCAGGCAATAAGTTGATTATTCCAGACAATTTCCTAGATAGATATTCTTTTTCTATTTGTGCCAGGTCAGGAAGGTTTACTTTAAACTGGACCGAAGGTGAGCTATTGGTCCAGTTTTGGATTGCTAGGACCTTATTTGATGTGAAAGAGGTTAAAGAAAAGGTATAGGCTGTACAGTAAGTAATTCCAAGAGCGGGAAAACAAATTCAGATGTAATACCATAACACGCTAGGGCAATAACATATCCTACACATAGGAGACAGAATAGCATTAACAGGCACTTTTTGCCACATGCTCAGTCTGTGGCTGCTAATGCTAGACCTAAAGCTAGGGTAATTGGGATAAATAAGGCAAAGGTTAAGGGGTGATAACATCATTCAGGGAATTATTAACCAGTAAAAATAGTCTATTTCAAGCAGTTGAATTCTTACATTTTAGTTGAGCATTGACTGGTCAGCCTGTGGGATGGATGAAGCAGGACTGCAGGCTCGGAGGGTGATTTTGAGAGGATTTATAGGATTTCTCTTTGCAGTTCAAATGTCCAAGTAGGGTGGAGCAATGTTATTTTCTTTGGCTTCCTTGACTCTCGTGAGTGATGAATCCAAGCTGGCACTCCGTCAACCTTGAGTGGCATTGAGGTAGTGAGGATGACTTCGTAGGGTCCCTTCCAGGTGAAGGTTAATCCTTCATTCTGGAACTTTTTGACGTAGACCAAGTTCCTAGGCTGGAATGGATGACACGGTGTGGAGGATGGAGTTGCCAAAGCAGCACGGACATTGGTGTGGACAATATCCTGTACCTGTTATAGAAACTGGATATACTTTAACAAAGATTGATTAGTGATTTCTTCAAGAACGGGATCCTGCAACCAGGGTAAAAGAGGAGGGGTCTCCCCAACATGATTTCATATGGAGTAAACCCAGCCTTATACCTGTCCAAAACTTTGTGGTTGGTAAGCACAATGTAATTTCCAATTAATGTTTAGTTCTTTACTAACCAATTGAACTATGGACAAAGTAAAGGCAGGACCATTATCAGAGTCAATAGAGAGGAGGAACCCAAACCTAGGAATTATTTCATTTAACAAAAATCTGGCAACCATAAGTGCGATTTCATTTTTTCTGGCAAAGGCAAAAAAAGTATTCACAAACACTGGTAGATAGTTGTACACCACCTGAGGGGGTTTTATTTTAGTAAAGTCTATTTCCCATTTCTTGCCAGGGCTCAATCTATGAGGCTTGATTCATTTTGGAGGCACTGTTCCTCCTTTTGGGTTGATGTGGGTGCAAGCAGGACACAAGTCAGCCGCTGAGGCAGTCAGGCTTTTTAAATCATTAATATGATAAAAAGTGATTTAACAGTTCAGTCATTCTGGTATCTCCCAAACGGGTGGTGGCCTGAAGCTGTTTTATCAATATATATGTGAGAACTGCGCCAAAATAATACTAGAGTCCTTAACCCACCAGCTGTCAGACATTTTGTGAGCTCCTGCCAGGTCCACTTCTTCTTCTCCTCTTTGGGTATAATTGGGTGCTGTGGGAGAGAAGGAACTGGAAAAGTTTTAGTTAGTAGGATATTCGGGGTCTCAAAGGGAAGTTCTGCTGCCTTTCTGGTTGCTTCATCTGCCAGGCAATTTCCAGTTGCTTCCAGAGTGTCCAATTTTTGGTGTCCCCTGCAATGAATGACAGTTACCTCTTTGGGGAGCCATATAGCCTCTAAAAGGGTTAAGATTTCTTTCTTGTTTTTTATAGTCTTACCTGCCACAGTAAGAAGTCTTTGTTCCTTGTAGATCATGGCATGGACATGAAGAGTATCAAAAGCATACGAGCTGTGAGTGAAGATGTTTAGCCGTTTTCCTGTTCCCCAGCATAGGGGCTGGGCTAAAGCAATTAACTCAGCCCCTTGAACCGATGTTCCATGGGCAGAGACTGTGACCAGATTACATCACAAGCCATGGTTACTGCTGCACCAGCCTTGCAGACTCACCCTATTAGCAGACTGCTGCCATCCATGAAAAAGTCAGCATCAGCCTAGGTTAAGGGAGTGTCCCAAATATCAGGGCGACTGGCCTGAAAGAATTCCAACATGTTTTCAGTTATGAACTGGTGTTTCCGTATTATCACTGAGCAGCAGAGTAACTGGATTGAGGCATTGAGTAGGAGAGAAAGTTAGTCTAGGCTGCTCAAATAAAAGGTTTTGATACTGGGTCATGTGGGCATTTGATATCCATTAGCCAGAGGCTCCTCAGAGCAGGTTTTCAAAAGTATGGGGAACAATTAAGGCCGGGTTTTGGTCAAAGGTTAATTTATCTGCTTCCTTAACTAGTATGGCTGTGGCTGCACTGGCCCGAAGGCAAGAGGGCCAGCCAGAGGTCACAGGGTTCAGTCTTTTTAACAAGTAAGCCACTGGTAGCCTCCATGGTCCTAGGGTCTGAGTGAGAACCCCTATTGCAATTCTCCACTGTTCATGAACTAACAAGTGAAAAGACTTGGTGACATCTGGGAGGGTTAAAGTCGGGGCTTGAGTAAGAGCCATTTTCAACTGCTGGAATGCTTATTCCTTGGTAGCAGTCCATTTCAGGGGTTTGTGCACTGCAGTGACTGTATATAGAGGCTTGGCAATTTCAGCAAACCTTGGGATTCATAACCAGCAATATTCCACTGCCCCCAGGAATTCTTATACCTGTTTTTTCATTGCTGCCATGGGAATGCAAAGGATGACTTCTTTCCAGGCTGAGGTTAGGGTTTGCTTACCCTTTTTTAGTTGGTATCCCAGGTAGGACACTTCAGTGGAGCAGAGCCTTTTTAGTTGAAATATGGTAGCCCAGGTCTTGAAGAAGCTGTAGCAGAGCATTAGTACCCCTTAAACAAGTGTCCAAATCTGCTGCCACTAGCAAGAGGTCATTCACATATTGAAGCAGAGTACACTCAGGGTGCTGGCACAGAACCCCGATAGTCCTGTTGCAAGACTTCCCTGAAAAGAGTTGGGGAATTGAACTCCTTTGGCAGCCGGGTCCAAGCTAGCTGACTTGTGTCCCCTGCGTAAGGATCCATCCATTCAAATGCAAAGATGGGTTGACTGACCAGAGACAGGGGAATAGAGAAAAAAGCATCCTTTAAATCCAGCACAGTGTACTCCTGTTGCTGAGAGGGAAGCAAGGTGAGCAATGTGTATGGGTTATGAACAGTAGGATGAATAGTTTCAACTCATTTGTTAACTTCTCTCAAATCCTGGACTGGTCAATGTTCAGAAGTTCTTGGCTTTTTAACCAGTAGGAATGGAGTGTTCCAGGTGGACTGACAAGGTGTTAGAATGTTAGCTGCTAAAAGTCTTTTAATGTGAGGAGCAATTCTGTTGTGAGCCTGTAAACACATGGGATATTGATGAACATGAACAGGAGTGACTGATGCCAACAAGCTTACCAGAACCAGAGGATGATGCTTCGCCAATCCCATCAGATTGGTCTCCACCCAGACTGAAGGAAATTCCTGCTGCAACTGTAAGCAAGCTTGATAGATGTTCTTAGTAGGAGAAGTAGAAGTTAAAAGATATTCTTCAGAAAGGGGAACACTTAATAACATCTGATAGGCAGTGTCAGGAGGAACATATATTTTAGTTTCATCAGGTAAAAACACAATAGTTGTTCTTAGTTTCTGTAGCAAATCTTGGCCCATGAGAGGATACGGACAGTCAGGGGCTATCATAAAGAAGTGGGTAACCCACTTTCAACCTAAATCAATCGTCTGGTTGGAGGTGAACTTGTAGTTTGTGATTGCCTCTTGAACAGAAATCTGTTTTTTGGACATAGGTCTTAATGGTGACTTTACGACTGACAGTTCTGCCCCAGTATCCACTAAAAGTTGGACTGGTTACCATGGGCTCTTAGGGGCCTAAGGAAAAAGAGTCCTGGCCTACTCAGTCCAAGTTATTTTCAGATTCACCAGTAGGGTGACAATGTCAATCTTTTACCAAGTGACCCAGTTCTTTGCAATATGCACATTGATTTTTGGCTAGCCAGATGCATCCAGTTTCTTTTTATTCTTTTTTAGTTTCTCAATTTGTTTTATGTACTGGCCTTGAACCAGGTTTGGAGGCCTGGATGGCAGTGACTAATATTTTTGTTTGCTGTTTTGTTGCTCTGTCCACTCTTTGGGCTTTCTGCTTCTTTTTCTCAGCATCACAGTTGTTATACACCTTTTGGGCTACTTCAAGTAGCTGAGAAATGTTCATTCCTGCAAAACCCTCAAGTTTCTGCAACTTCTTTCGGATGCTGCCTGAGCCACAAAATTCAGATTGATAACCTGAGCTCTCTTGGGTGCTGAGGGGTCAAACAGGGTGTAGGCATGGAATGCCTCCTGAAGACATTCAAGAAATGCGCCTGGTGACTCCTCAGGGCCCTGAATGATCTCAGTTATTTTAGAAGGATTAATAGGTTTCCAGGCTGCTCCCTTTAAACCAGCCAATAGTCTGGTGATAAGTGTCTAATACTTTTGACCCTGCTGAAGTGTTAGGGCCCCAATCAGGATGGGAGGAGGGCAAAACTTCATTCAGCATTTCTTGGTTTTCCTCCTCTGTACCAGCAGCTGAAGCCAGAACAGATTTATTGGCTTCTGTCCTGATACATTCCCATTACTCAGAGGTAAACAAAGTCAGGGGGAGTTGCTGGCAATCGTCCCAGGTGGGGTGATGAGTTTGCATAACTGACTTAATTAAGGAGATCAGAGCCTGTGGCTTATCTGTGAATAGTGGGTTTTGATATTTACAATTATATAAATCAGAGGTAGAAAAAGGAGTATAAACCAAGAAAGGCCACTCAGCCTGATCCAACCCCTGGGGAGGGGCAACCTCCCAGAGGGGAAGAAGGGGAACTGGATTGGTCTGAAATTGGAGATGGATAGCCAAAGACAGAGAGGGCAAAGTGGAAGTGGCACAGCAGGGGCCCTCAGGTGCCATCCCTGGCTGAGACTCCAACACAGTCCTGGGCAGGAGTGGCAAAGGGATGTACAAGAAGTGACAGTGGGTGAAGAAGACTGAGGATTATATGGTGGGGGACTAGAAGTAGAGATAACCGGGTCCCCTCGAGGAAGGGTAAAACAGGATATAACCCAGTGAAGGTAGGAGTTGGGGGAAATGGAAGAGGAGGAACACAGGCCAGAGGTTTAGAAACAAGGATGCTACTGGGAGTTTCAAGGGAATATGACCGTAATGATGGGGGTGGATTCTGAACAAAATGTAATGATTGGTGGATGTAGGGAAACTGGTCAGGGTGACCATGAGTCCCCATAACGACCTTCCAACTAAATCTAGTGGCATGAACATCCAGAGACCCAGTGGAGGGTCATTCTACATTAAACGAAGGTCAGTCAACTTCACAGAGGGTCCAGGGTCTGCCTTTGGAGACACAGACACTGTAATCCTCCACAAACCTGACAGAGAAGTTCCTTATCATACAGTCCAAGTGACTGGAGGCTTGGATACCCATTGTTCCATATTGTCAGAAATGAGCAAATCACAGGAGCCACCTGGTGAATATTAAATCTCCAACCACAAGGAGATAAGTAAGGGCCAGAAACCCAAAAGTGCAACAGAAGCAAGCCCTATAGCAAAGAGCACAGCAAGAACACAAAGAAAGGAAAGGGACTAAGAATGACGGGTATAGAAATACCATAGGCAATCATAAGTCATAGCAGGTACCTAAACAGAAACCAGATATTAAACTGAGATACTGTTCTACCAACATCTTGGGTCAATGAACAGAGTTTAAGAAGTGGCCTTGTCAGGCTCCATCCTCCTCAACAGAGTTGTGGCCACATACAGATTAAACAGATTCAACAAATTCTTACCTCCTAGGAGAATGCAGACTGACTCGGGAATTTTTGAGGCAATGAGAAGCCAGTGGTTGTTCCAATTCCCTCTGAGCCAGATGAGAGACTATGACACCACTAAATGTGGTCTGGATATTGATCTAAAGTGAGTTTAATTTTCCTTTAGTATTAAGAATAAATTTTGGAGGAGTAAATGTCTCAAAAGAATATTAGAATTAACCTAATGCAAAGCTTAAGTTTTATGAAAGAGAAGAGAGTCAGTATTAAAAATTTACCTAGATCTTACCGCAAGCAATCTGCAGAATCAATCCTAGAATCCTGATCCTCTGATAATCTAGGCCAATGATTTAAAACAAAAAAACAAAACAAAACAAAACATTGGTTTTTATTTCATTTTTTTTTCTGTTGACTTTTTATTATTTCTTGCTTCCTTTTTTTTTTAGAAAGCAGGATTTATGAAGAGGACAGAAAAACTCCCACAGTGGGAAGGGACCCAAGGGACTTGCCTGACTATTATTTTTAACAACAAAAAGAATAAAAGTTGTAATGGGAATGAATGCTTCATTCTAACATCATAGACACAGTTTTTAATATGACTCTCTATACCATAGATCTGAAAATGAATTATAGCAATATTTTCCCCACATGCATAAAAAGTGTCTTACTGAAAAGCATTGAAAACCTTTGTCATTAAAATAAAATACTATTTTATATCTGAATATACATACAGTATTTTACAAGGGAAGTATAGTTATTACTATTCTTTTCAATTGCATAAGATTTCTCTATGACAACCTTACTAAATATTTAATATTTATAATTGCTACTTATAGACAGTTTTGGAACACACATGAGTTATTGCATATGACAATAAATATAACATCACTGTGGACACTCAAAGACTGGGTTAAAACTATTCCTCAACACTGGCTTCTAGGCAGAAAAAGTTGAACTCATATAAGCAAAGTAGAATAATTACCATGGGCTGGGGACTGGGGGGTTGGGAAGATGTTGGTCAAAATATACAAAATTTCCTTTGGGCAGGAGACATAATTTCAAGAGATCTATTTTACCACATGATGACTATAGTTAATAACAATGAATTGTATTTTGAAAATTGTTAATGGATATTTTAAGTGTTTTCACCAGAAAGAATATGTATGTGAGGCAATTCTTAATTAGCTTAATTGAGCTGTTTCACAATATAGATATATTTTGAGACAAAATATTTTATACTGTGTGTGTGTGTGTGTGTGTATCAGTATGGTAGTTGTAATTAATTAGTAGTATAAATAAAAATAACAATCCAATGGTATATATATATATATATATATATACACATATATATATACTAACTATATATATATAACTATATATATAACTATATATATATAAAATGTATATTTATGCTGATATTTTGACCCCATATATGACCAAATAAATTAGAACCTATGGAGTTGGGATCTAGGTATCAATACTCGCACCTTCAAAAGTACTGGCATGGTATCAATATTTTGAAAGATTTGTATATGATTAGAACACTCAGCTAGAATCAAGAACCTCTGAGTTATAACAAATGAGATATTGATGTGGATTCCAAACTTGTGTGCATACACAGAAACCACCGAGTCCAAATACTTTCCACAAGAGATAGACGTTTTCAGTCTTTAGTATTCAAAGACATTTACAGTTACTTTCTCCTATAGAGTTTTTGGGCTATTATTTTTGAAGGCTTGTAAAGAGTTGGAACCATCAAGTTATCAAGTAAATGATGTGTCATCACTTACTAACATGAAATAGGTGTTATGTTTCCAACAGCAAATGCTAGATTAATGTCGTTTTAGTCACAAGGAGTTCAAAATCAATTTCAATGCTAATCAGTGGCTGAAAGAATAGATTAGCAATGCAGTGAATGCCATTACCCTTTCCAGTATCTCTTTTATGTGATGCTCCCTGCCGAGGTGATAAGGTTGTGAAGCTGTAATATCATGAAGCAAGGGTATCAGTATTGTTTTTTTAAAGAAAGAAAAAAATCCTGGAGAGGAAAGAGTTAACTTATGAACTTCATGAATTATTTACGTTTGCCTTAGCAATCTTTTCAGCAATAGAACATATTATTATTTAAAATTAAAATGTCTTGTAAATTGAAAAATAGGATCTCACTTGTATGATTTTTGAGGATTTTTCTGTTAAAAAATTTAACTTGAATGCAAAATTCTTAAGCTCAAAGTTGTTATTTTTATCAGTGCTGGATAATGCTATGTTAGACTGATATTGCTGTGTTTTCCACCGCTGTATTAGTAAAGTAACTTAATCAATAGTGAGAAAGCAGGATCACAATTATATTTCTAACAGAAAATATGATCTTGTTACTCTTGTTCAATAATAATATGTAAAGAAACTAGAACACATTACCTTTTAATGCAAACTTCTTATTTATTTACAGTGTAGGTCTGAATGATATCTTGTAATTATAGCTACTTTTTATAATCAAAATTATTCTGTATAAAAATTTAGAACAGTATAAGGAGATTTATAAGAAAATTATTTAACATTATTATTGAGAATAAAACATTTTTCATAATATTCATTTACTGTAGATTTAGCAGAAAAAATAAAATATTTGAAAAGCTTGTCATTTTACTTAGAATTCTAGTATAAATGCATTAATTTTATGTAATTAATTAAAATTCAGGTTAGAAATTAAACTGAAGAGCAAAATAACTTGTGTTTCTCAAAGTTGACAAATTATATTGAGGAGAGTAGCTGTGTATATATATGCAAAGCTTAACATATCTACCCTGGTAGCTGAAATGTAGCATATCCCTCATATCAGCAGTATATACTTATTTCTTTTAAATCAGAGTTTATACATTGCTAGTATTGGATTATTGAATTATTGTCTACAATGTGTGCTCATTTTTGAGCAATGTCTTCTTAATATGATCATTATGCAGGAAAATAACCAAACAAGGGCATAATTGAAAGGACATCACAGGCACCACCTTCATCCATTTCCAGTTATAACATTGGTCACACAATGACCATGACCTTGATTTAATTATTGTACCACAGCTAGATTTTATTCTGTGGACTTCTTCGCTAAAATGGAGCTCTCATTCTCATCATTTAATTTTGACCAATGATCAATTGTCTTTTCCATTCTGATGCCTGTAAATGCATTAACTTTTCTATTTATTTTCATTATCATTTGCAAAGGTCAATTCTCTGGTTAGTTGTTTCTTGCAATGTTTTGTCAAACAAAGAGTACAGAGAATACATGTCACAAATAAGCTGTTATTTTTTTGTTGTTTGTTTTTTGTTTTTGAGTAGGAGTCTCACTTTTGTCTCCCAGGCTGTAGTGCGGTGGCATGCTCACGGCCACCGCAGCCTCAACCTGCTGGGCTTAGACTATCATTCCACCTTAGCCTTCCAAGTAACTAGAATAACAGACGCACGCCACGACGCCGGGCTAATTTTTGTGATTTACTGTAGAGACTTGCCCAGGCTGGTCTAGAACCCTTGGACTGAGGCAATCCTCTCGCCTCAGCCTCCCAAAGCGCTGGGATTACAAACTGTTGTTAATCTTGCATTACCCACCAACCCTGGGCAAATCAAGCATATTGTATGTGTCCAAAATTGTTGCTGGTGTATTGCACTAAATATTTTCTGCTACACAACATGGATTCTGTCTCATACTCTGGTAAAATATTCTTTTCTTACATTCTAGAGCTGCTGGATCACCACAACAATGTTACAGAGAGTAGATTTTAGTTTTTGAGGCAATACTCCAACTGATTTCTGTTTCAGGACAGGCTAGATTACACTGCTTTAGAAACATCACAGAAATCTTGTCTTTTTAAAAATACACTTTACATTTTTAAAGCAGTTTCAGGTTTACAGAAAAATTATAGAAAATGTACAAAGAGTTCCCATATGCTCCCACTGATTTCCTGATTATTAATATCTTGCATTAGTGTAGTACATTACTGATCACTAACATCTTTTATTTATTTTTATTTTTTTGAGAAAGCAGGAACTATTGAGAAGACAGAAAAACTCCCACAGTAGGAGGGGACCCCAGGGGCTTGCCCAACATCTGATTCTTAGCATCAGAATTTTCCTGATTATTAACATCTTGCATTCTTGTGATACATTCACTAGCAGTGAATTGATTAATCAAATGAACAAACTATTAATAACTAAAATTTACAGTTTATCTTAAGGTTAGTACTTTGTTTTATACAGTACTATGGGTTTTGAAAAAGCATACCTTCTTTTAGCTGTCATTATACTGTCATACAAAATAGTTTCACTGTTGATATTTAGTCAGCCAGAGGAGCGAGGTGGGGAGGGGTCCAGGAATTTGCAGTAATGGGCATCTGCCTGGGGGGAGGGGGCACACCTCTTCAACACATGTACCTGCAAAATGAACATTTGTATACCTAAGTCTGAATTGTATCCCACATCTTTAAAATTAAAAATTAAAAACAAAAAACAAAGTAGTTTCACTGTCCTTAAAATCTTGTGCTGCACCTGTTTATTTTTTCCTATGACCAAGCTCCTGGCAACCACTGATCTTTTTATAGTCTCTTTAGTTTTGTTTTTCCAGAATGTCACAGCTGGAATGATACAATATGTACCCTTTTTTAGATTGGTCCCTTTCATACACCAATATGCATTTAAAGTTTTTCCTTGTTGTTTCATGACTGTTTCTTTCTTTCTTTCTCTTTCTTTCTTTCTTTCTTTCTTTCTTTCTTTCTTTCTTTCTTTCTTTCTTTCTTTCTCTCTCTCTCTCTCTCTCTTTCTTTCTTGATGATTAATATTCTATCCTATGAATGTTCCACAATTTGTTTAGTCATTCACCTTTTGCAGGACATTTTGGTTACTTCCAAGTTTTAGCAATTATGAATAAAGCTGCTTTAAACAGTTTGAGTGAAAGTTTTGTGTGGACAAAAGTTTTCAACTCATTTGAGTAAATACCAAAGAGTGTGATTACTGAACATATGGTAAGACTATCAAGCTTTACTGCCAGACTGTCTTTAAAAGTAGCTATACCAAGCAAAAGAAACCATGAAGAAGTAAAGAGACAACCCACAGGATGGGGGGGGGGGAAACTGCAATCTATGCAGCTAACAACGGTCAAATATGCAGAATCTATGAGGAATTCAAACAAATTAAAAGGAAAAGCAAACAAATAACCCCATTTAAAAGTGGGCAAAGGACATGAACAGATACCTCTCAAAGGAAGACATACAAACAGCCAACAGACACATGAAAAACTGGTCAGCCTCACTAATCATCAGACACATGCAAATCAAAACTGCAATGGGGCTGGCACAGTGGCTCATGCTGTAATTCCAGCACTTTGGGAAGCAGAGACAAGAGTATTGCCCGAACTCAGGGGTTGAAGACCAGCCTGAGCAACACCGTGAGACCTCGTCTCTACAATTTAAAAAAAAAATTGTCAGGTGTGGTGGCACATGCCTGTAGTTCCATCTTCTCGGAAGGCTGAGGCAGAAGGATCACCTGCCCAGCAGAAAAACGAAAAAAAAGAAACTACAATGACATACCACCCTAGCAGCAGCAAGGAAGGCTATCATTAATAAGTCAAAAAAAGCCGGGCTCGGTGGCTCAGCCTGTAATCCCGCGCCTTGGGAGGCAGAGGAGAGTGGATTGCCTGAGCCCACGGGTTCGAGACCCACCTCGGCAACTTGGTGAGGCCTCATCTCTACAATAAATAAAAAATTAGCTGGGTGTGGTAGCACATACCTGTAGTTCCAGATACTTGGAAGGGTGAGGCAGAGGGATCTCCGGAGCCCAGCTCCTGCACTCCAGTCTGGGTGACAGAATGAGACACCAACTCAAAAAAAAAAAAAGTCAAAAAAATAACAAGTGCTGGCATGGCTGCAGAGAAAATAGAAAAGTTCTGCACTTTGGGTGGGAATGTAAGTTAGTTCAAACTTTGTGGAAAGCAATGTGGTGATGTCTCAAATAACTAAAAAGTGTGCTTCCATATGAACCAGGAGCCTGTGTCCTGGGAATATATCTAAAGGTAGGTAAATCACTCTACCAAAAAGACACCTGTACATGTATGTTTATTGCAGCACTATTCACAATAGCAAAAACATGGAACTAATCCAGATGCCTATCAAAGTGGATTGGATAAAGAAAATGTGGAACATACTCATGATGGAATATTATGCAGTCATGAAGAAGAACAAAATCTTGGTTTTCACAGCAAAATTGATTGCATCTGGAGACCATAAAACTAAGTGAACTATCATGGAAACAAAGAAATGAATACCACATGTTCTCACACATAAGTGAGTCCTGATCACTGGTCAAGTGAGAACAAGGGTGGGACTAATAGACATTGGACACTTCCAGGGTAGGTGGGGAGAAAAGAGAGAGGGGGACATGTGGCAAGTCACTAGGTACCTGGTTCACAGTCGGGGGAGAGGAGGCCAGCTAGAAGCCCAAGCTTCACCTGCATGCAACTTACTTTTGTAACAAATCCTCATTTGCTCTCACATCTCTAAACAAACAAACAAGCAAACAAGAAGCTGTACCATTTTGTATTTGCACCAGCAATGAATGATAGCTTCTATTGCTCCATAACATGGACAGAAATTGGTGGTGTCAGTATTTTGGATTTTAACCATTCTAATAGGTATATAGTGGTATCTTTTTGTTGTTTTAATTTTCAATTCAATTTCCTAATGACATATGATGTTAAACATGTTTTCATATGCGTATTTGCCATCTGTCTTTCTTCTTTGGTGAGGTGTCTAGCCCCATATTTTGCCCATTTTTTAATTGAGTTGTTTTTCTTATTGTTGAGTCTTAAGTGTTCTATGTATATTTGGATGTTGCATCATCACTTTAACTAGTCCTTTTCCCATTGGATTGAATTTTCCTTTATCAATATAATTTGGCTATATGTTGGTGGGTCTAACCTGGGATTTCTATTCTGTTCCACTGATTAATGTATTTATCATTTTACCAATACCACTGTGTGCCTTCATTACTGTAGCCTTATGTTACATCTTGAAATCAGGTCTTATCAGTCTTCTGACTTTGTTCTTTATTTTCACTCTTTTGTTGAGTATTCTGAATGTTTAGCCCTTTACTATAAACTTTAGAATCAGTTTCTTGATATTCACAGGATAATTTTTTAACATCTTTATTGAGATCATCATTAATCATTAGGCTAAGTTTGAAAGATATGACCTCTTAACAAAATTGAGTCTTTCGATTTATGAACATAAAGCATCCTCATTTGTTTAAATTTCTTTGATTTCTTTCATCAGAGTTTTGTAGTTTTCATCATTTAGATCTTGTACATATTTTGTGAAATTTATACTTAAGCGTTTTGCATTTTTGGTGCTAATATTAATGGTATGCTTTTTCGTTATTCCTTGCTGGTATATAAGAAGGCAGTTAACTTGTGCATATTAGATTTGTAACTTGAAAGTTTGCTGTAGTTGTTTATAAATTCCAAGTGTTTTATTTTAAAATTTTTTATTCTTTGAGTATTTCTACATAAACAATTATGTCATCAACCAACAAAAATGTTCATCTTGTCCTTTCTTTTTTGTGTTTTTTTTGAGTTGGAATCTCACTCCATCACCCAGACGAGTGCAGTGGCACGCTCCCGGCCACCGCAGCCTCGACTTG
The DNA here is from genome assembly GCF_000164805.1 of Carlito syrichta. NCBI lineage: Eukaryota > Metazoa > Chordata > Mammalia > Primates > Tarsiidae > Carlito > Carlito syrichta. The sequence goes on along the minus strand of NW_007252439.1, from coordinate 39,648 downwards.
CTGGGCTCCAACGACTCTTCCGCCTCAACCTTCCAAGTAGCCGGAATTACAGGCATGCTACCACACCTGGCTTATTTTTTATTTATTGTAGAGACGAGGTCTTGCCAAGTTGCCTGGGCGGGTCTCAAACCCTCGAGCTCAGGCAATCAACTCGCCTCAGCCTCCCAAAGCACTGGGATTACAGGCTGAGCCACTAAGCCCGGCCCCATCTTGTCCTTTCTAATGACCTATCTTTTTAAAATCTCTTTGTCATAACTTATTGCATTAGCTAGAACTTCTAGTAGATTGCTGATTAGTACTGGTAAGTAGGACATCCATACCTTATTCTAATTTCACTGTCGAAATATCTCTTTTATAACCACTAAGTACAATGCTTGCTGTTAATATTTTGTTATTAGTTGTTTATTAAGTTAAACAAGTTCTCCTCTGTTTCTAGTCTGCTGAGTTTATCATGATGGGCATTGGATTTTGTCAAATGCTTATTTTACATTGATATTGTCATATGATTTTTTTAGACTGTTAATATGGTGTATTCCATATATTGATTTCTGAAAGTTGAACCCATTTTTCATACTAATATACCTTTCAATTGTTCATAGTGTATAATACATTTACAAGTTCTGACAAATTTGTGAACTTACCACGATACACTTACATTGGCAGCACTGTACAAACAACCTGTAAGGTTTTAAGCCTTGGTATATCAGTGTCAAACAGCTGTGTTCATGCTGATGTGTGGTGGTGTCTTGCTAAGTTACATTCATATTGTTGTTGCATATTTTTTTGTGTTGTCGCAAGAATGTCAGAGCTTGAATCAGCACAATGAACAAACATTAAATTTCTTGTTAGAGTTGGCAAGAGTGGAAGTGAAATCAGGGACATGTTAGTCCAAGTTTATGGGGATAATGCTATGAAGAGAATGGCAGTGTACAAATGGATTAAATGTTTTTCTGAGGGAACAGAAAGTGTCACTGATGAAGAGAGCTCAGGTCAGCCAGTAAGGAGAGGAACTGACTAAAGCATTGCAAAAATTAATAGAATTTTGCATTAAAATCATCAACTGACTGTGAGGAGCATAGCAGACAAATAAAAATAGACAGAAAAACAGCTAGGAAAATTTTAGCTGAAAATATTGGCATGAGAAAGTTATGTTCAAAAATTGTCCTGAAGGAACTCTTGCATTAGCTCACAGAGCACTGAGGGAGTTTTTAGCCAGTAAACAAATAACTGTATTGGAACAGTCTCACTACTCACCTAATCTGGCCTCCAATGACTTTTTTCTTTACCTGAAGATAAAGGAAATATTGAAAGTAACATTTTGATGACATTCAGGACATCAAGGGTTAATACAGCAGCTCTGATGACCATTTCAGAAAGATTTCAAAAATTGCTATAACAGGTAGGCTAGTCGTTGGCATCAGTGCATAGCTTCCCAAGGGGAGTACTTTGAAGATGACTGCAGTGATATTCAGCAATGAGGTCTATAGCATTTTTTCTAAAGTTCGTGAATTTTATTGTCATACCTAGTAAATCTTGCTGGTTTCATAATGTTAAGTTGCTGGTTTCATAATGCTAATATTTTGTTGCAATTCTTTTCTTCTATGTTCACGAGAAATTTTGGTCTGTGATATACCTTTCTTCTAAATTTTGATACTAGGATAACACTGGCCTGATAGTATAAACTATCCTTCCTTCTGTTTCTATTCTCTGAAAAATATTGTAAAGAATTGTTGTCATTTATTTCTTAAAACTTACCAGTGAAGCCTTTCTTCTCTTTTTTTCTTTATTAGACTGACTAAAGGTTTATTAATGTTATTATATTTTTAAAGAATCGGCTTTCTCTTTTTGATTTTTTTTTCCTATTCATCAACTGTTTTTCATTTTATTGATTTCTGGTCAGTTTTTAAATTACTTATTTTCTTCTGCTAACTCTGGATTTAATTTGAATGTCTTTTTCTAGTTTTGTAAGGCAGAAACTTCAACCTTTGACTTTCAGTCTTCCTTCTTCTAATAAATGCATCCCATGCATAAAAGTTCCCTCCTAGTAGTGTTTTAACTTTATCACACAGATTTTGACATTTTATTTTTATTTACTTCAAACTGCAAATTATTTAACCCATGTATCATGTAGATATAATATTTTCATTTTGAATTTTTTTTCTTTCCAGTCTAGATTAACTTCATTGTGTTCTGAGGTCATACTTTACATGATTTCTACTTTTTAAAAAATTTGTTAAGGTGTGTTTTGTGTCCCTAAATTTAATCTATTTTAGGAAATACTTTATGTGATCTTGAGAAGAATGTGTATTCTACTGTTTTAGATGAAGTAGTCAGTAAATGTAAATTAGATACAACTATTGATGATGCTATCAAGTTTATCTATATCCATCCTGATTTACTGTCTCCTGAATCTGTGAATTATTGATAGATTGGTGTTGAAATGGTCATCTCTAATAGTAGATTTATCTATCTCTCTTTATACTTATATTATTTTTTGCCCTACACATGTTAATACTCTACTTTCAGGCAGTTTTACATTAAGGATCAGTATGTCTTTTTTGAGATTTGACCCCTTTATCATTACATAATGCCCCTTTTCATCTCTAATCATGTCCTTTGCTATGAAGCCAGCTTTGTCTGAAATGATTATAACAACTCCAGCTTTCTACTGGTCAATATAAGCATGCTGTATTTTTCTCCATTTCTTTACTTTTAATTTATGTATTTTTATGATTAAAGTGAATTTCGAATAAATAACATACAGTTGTGTCTTGTTTTTTCTTTCTGTTTCTTTTTTTTTTTTTTTTTGAGTTGGAGTCTCACTCTGTCGCCCAGACTGGAGTGCAGTGGCCGCTCCTGGGACCGCAGCCTCGCCTGCTGGGCTCCGGCGATCCTTCCGCCTCAGCCTTACGAGTAGCTGGAATTACAGGCATGCGATACCACGCCCGGCTGATTTTTTGATTTATTGCAGAGATGAGGTCTCGCTGCCCAGGTGGGTCTCGAGCCCGTGGGCTCAGGCAATCCACTCACCTCAGCCTCCCAAAGGCGCGGGATTACAGGCTGAGCCACCGAGTCCGGCTTGTATCTTGTTTTTATGTTTTAGTTAATAAATAATAACTGCATATTATGCAGTACAATGCGATGTTCTATACATGTATACGCTGTGTAATGATTAAATCAAGATAATTATCATATCTATCACCTCACATACTTAGTATTTTGTAGTGAGAACATTCAAAATTTACTTTTTTAGAAATGTTAAAATGTACATTATATTATTATTATATTATTGATAGCTATATTCACTATATAGATCTCACAAACTTACTTTTCCTTTCTAACTGAAAGTTTATACTCTTTTTTTTTTGAGTTGGAGTCTCACTCTGTCGCTCAGACTGGAGTGCAGTGGCCGCTTCCAGCCACCGCAGCCTCTACCTGCTAGGCTCCGGCGATCCTTCCGCCTCAGCCTTCCAAAGAGCTGGAACTACAGGCGCGCACTACCAACGCCCGGCTAATTTATTTATTTATTTATTTATTTTTATTTATTGTAGAGATGAGGTCTCGCCTGCCCAGGCGGGTCTCGAACCCGCAGGCTCAGGCAATCCACTCACCTCAGCCTCCCAAAGGCGGGGTATTACAGGCTGAGTCACTGAACCGGGCAATTTTGTACACTTTAATCAACATCTCTCAATTACCCCCTACCTCCTACCTTAGTTAAGCACCATTCTAGTCTCTACTTCTATAAATTCAACTTTTTAGAATCCACACAAAAGTGTGATTATGCAGTATTTGTTTTTCTGTGCCTGCCTTATTTCACTTAGCATAATGTCCTCCAAATTCATTCATGTTGTCGCAAATGATAGAATTTTTTGAAGAATAAATAGAATTCCATTGTGTGCATAATAACCAATTTCTTTATTTTTAATCCATTATGAGTCTTTTTCTTTTAGTTGGTGTACTTAGATCATTCAAATTTTAAAATAATTATTGATATAGATGGCTTTACAACTACCTTATTTGTAACTATTTCTAATCATTGTTTTCTTCCACTTTCTTTTCTTGCTATCGATTCTGTATTTTCTCCTCTCTTACCATATGTATTATAATTTTTAGTGATTACCCTCAAATATTTAGTGATTGTAAAAGATGAATCACAGCTAAGAAATAATACTATAGTAGTTCAAGTAACACTATAGTATTTCTCTGGTAGTATAATTACTTATAACAGTATTACTAATTACTCCCTCCCATCACTTCTATAATTGCTGTCATTCATTTCACTTATTCACGATCTATAATCACAAATAATTTGTCACTGCTAATTTGAACAAGAATGATTATGGTGAAGCAAGAAGTGTATTGGGTATATAAAGCCCTTTAGAAGTTCTTAAGTCTGAATAGCTTATCATCTGAGCTAAGCAAACAAGTTGATGGCTATAATCTAACCTGATAAACTTCTACATTGTCTTAGTCACTTCACCATTCATCCAGCAACATGAAATAGCCAAAAATCATCTTCGTTTTCAATGCTATAGACCATAAAAATATGATTTAAATTTTAAAATGTTTGTTCCCTTGATTCATCTGTAAGAGCATTCAAGGCTTACAAATTTCTTACCTTATCTCAAATCTTACTTGATTTCTTTCTCAAAAGAAACACAACCTTTACTAAAATAGCAATGATATTCCTAATAAGATTATTTATAGAATTTATTTTAGTCATGTGTAACAAAGTGGTGAATTTAAAATTAGGTATCACCTTTAAAATTAAATAACAGAATGCATGAAATGTACTTGCAGTGAAATAAAGTTAGGTGTGATTTTCAGGCATCTTTGAGATTACCTACATTTATAAGAAAAACCTCTCAAAATTACTGGAAAATGGAAACCCAGAATATGGTCACAAGTGAGAGCTATTGATAACAATAAAAATGTTTTACTCTATGAAATAACCAGTTCTGTATCATTTTATTTTTTCCTTAGCACCTAATAAATTTTTCTGAAATATATTTTGCAGACTGGTCTTTGAAAAATGTTTTTCTGCTTGATCTATAAATCTTAAAATTCCATAAGTAGACTGAAAATTTACAGAGAAGCATTTTTAAAAAAAGCATTCACGGTTTCTATATTTTAATTCAAGTTGTATTGTAAGGTCATCTTACAAAGAAAATACCCAGAACGGTTGAAGTTTTTGGTAGCCGAATGTTGAATATGAAAGAAAACTCTTACAAATATTTAATTTTACTTTTTATCTAGTTTCAGTGGCTTGGAAGTCTATTTAAATAACATTCAAGTCTCTTTCTTTGAGTCTTTAGCTTCCATTTGTTAATGAATATGGTATTTTTACTTTGACAGTAGAAAATGTAAAAATATTTATCATTCAGATTAATATCGCATTACAAATTTTTTGTAAATACCTCCACTTTACATAATTGCACCCAGTAAGATTTAGTATGTCTTTTTTGTTTCAAGACTTTATAAAATTAAAACAGTAAATTAAATAATGGCAGAAATATTGTGTTAATGTTGAATGTTGTTGGAATATTAAACCATTAGCATTGAAATAAAACCAAGCTACCCAGAGTCAAAAATATAATGCCACCAGGAACACTGATGTCAAATTAGTTGTATAGTAGAGTATATCTTTGTAATGAAGAATAATTATTGTTTTACTCCTGTGGTTCATGACTCAGAATCAGCTCAAAAAGTGAGACCTTATTAGGTATAAAATAATATATGAGGCTTCTTAATAATACAAATCTATTTTAGTATAAAATTTCATGAAAACTAGCAATATATTTGCAAAATATTTAACATAGTATCTCTAACTACAATTGTTTAGTGACACTTGCTTAGACCACCAACATTCCATTGTAATAAACTCTTTTTCTCTAGATTTCTCCACAGTAAAAATAAAATATGTCTTAAATTTACAGATTTAATTTACTCACTGAAGAAAAACGAAACGACATCAATAAAAAAGGAAAAACAAAAATCCACCGATGCAAATCACTTTAGAGTGATAATGCATACTTAACACCATTTGAAATGTAGAAGAAGCTCCCACAATCTACTCTTTGAGAAGCTAATTTTAATTTTCTGGAATTAGGGAAGAATAAATGAATAGAACACTTGTGGTTTAACCATTACATTATTGTTTTTGTTCTTGGAAAATTTGTCAAGTATTTAAAACAGCTCTCTTTACCTGTAAATCCCAGAAAAATGAAGTACACATTTTATGCATACAATACTGAGCTTCCTTTTTCTTTTGTTGGGTGTTTATGGCAAAATAAATATCATGTTTTCCCTAAACATAATTAGGTTTCCTTCCTAGGCACAAAAAAAAAAAAAAAAAAAAAAAAAAAAAAGTTTTATTTTTCATCCCCTAGTTTTCTTTTCATGGAGTTAGGTGATAGTGCCTGACAAATTTCTGCTTAATAAACTATGAGAAGAATGGATATACACTATAAACAAATTTGGATATTCATCTGTCTTTCACACCACCAATTCTTTTTCCTCCTCAGTTGCAACCTCACTGGCTATATATTAAGGAGATCAATTTCATAAGATACACAGATGGACAGGTATGGTTTTCTAAACCATATTGGATTGTGCTATGAATAAGTAATCTACCTTCAGTGTTAAATCACTGAAAATTTGGTGTGCTTTTTGATGCAATACCTAACCTTATATACTCACAGTCTATATAATCGTGTCTAATTTACATAAGATATTGCATGCAGTGTAATAGAATATAATAATGCAATGTTCTTAGGACATTGAAATTAAGCTTTAATAATATAATATTTCAAGTAAAGTTAAAAGAGAGTAAAAATCTAGGTTTGTTAATATATTTTATACAATATTATTACACAAAATAGATGTTATTCTACATTCATGGTGTAGTCTGGTCTTTTTTTTTTTTTACAGATATCGTGCAGACATCTTACTCTGATTGACAACTCTCCATAAAAATGAGAACCAGAGCTAAACCAACTGAGTTTGCTGTTCTGTTTACATCTTAACTACAAAAGAAGTCATTTTGAGTATCATATAAAAATAAAGAATAAATACAAAACCTGACCTTACTCTTAAATTTTAATAATTTAATTAATCCATAAGATGCAGCCTAAAAAACACTTTTGGTATATTTTTAAAGTTTAACATTTTTCATAATAAAGAATCAGAATTATTTTGTATACTTGAATGTCATCTTTAGCCTACAAATTTACTTGCCATAGATAAACCTTACTAGCAAATCATGTATTATTTACTCTTAAAATACCATTGACAGAACCTCAACTTAAGAGATTTTAAATTTTATGACATAGGAAATAATATAATGTGGGTTCTGCAGTTAAACATGATAAGCTTACCATATATTGTATGTGTAGAAAATCAAGCTGATATAGGCAAGAAAAAAATGATTTTTGTTTTGTTTACTTTGGGTGGTTGGCCAGGGTGTTGCTCTGTTTTCTAGACTGGAGTGCAGTGGCACAGTCATAGCTCCCTGCTGCCTTGACTACTGGGTTCAAGAAATCCTCCTGCCTTGGAGAAGTTGGAACTACAAGCATGAGCCACTGCAACTGGCAGAAAAATAGTTTTGATAGTAGTAAATCACTAACAACTTATGTAACATTTTCCTTTTCAAAGGAGTTTATAAATGTAATTTTTAGTCCCAGTAATTTTGTAATTGTAGTTTTCATCACTGAAATAAAAAAGATATTTCTAATTTTATGTTTCTTATTTATACAGAAAACTTCAATACAAGTATAAAAATACTCTAGGCTGTAATGGTATAAATGTTCACTAAGGGCAGTATAATCTACTCAGCCATATAGGTATGTAAAATATATAATATTGCTCAATACATATTATCTATTATAAATATAATATTGTTCAATATACAATATCTATTATAAATATGATACATGGACATTTGTAAAGACTCAGAATAAGTTCCTAACAGATATATTTCACAGTCAGTTTTGTAATGAGCAGACCAAATGATATTTGTGTCTTAATTAGATAGGAAAAGAGGCAGTGTGCTCTAATTTAAAAACAACTCTCCATGGGAAAAAAAAAAAAAAAAAGGAACTTGCAACGTGCAGTTAGGCATAATTTCATCAGTAGGATGGCTCTAAAAATTGATCTCAGGCACTGGTAAAATGAAAATTCCTTAACATAAGCATCAGCCAAGCAAAATTTTGGTAAGAGCAATACAGAGAATGAAAACTATATAATGTATGTATTTAGCTTCCTAAAACTGCTATAGTTTTTTTTTAACAATTCAGAGAGATTGTGTAAAAAAATCTTTAGTTTTCACACTTTACCATGAACATGAAGCCTAATTATAATATTGTCTCTTTTTCTATTTGAATGTGTCAGTTTTCATATTATGACTTTCACACCTGTACTAGCTAAGATTAAACAGCCATGTCATCTGAGACCACCCAGCAACTAAACTGTGAAAATTAATTTCAATTTCACCTAAGCTCAACCCCATACTGTTTTCCTATTACTTCCATACCAGGATATCTGTGACTTTCGCCTACCAAATGACTTACTTATTTCTATAGAAAATACTCTAAAGAGTTGTAGTGACAAATTTAATTTCATTTTTCTGTATAACACTAATAAACATATCCTATGTTTAATGGAAGCATGCTATGAAATGAACTTTCTAGTTTTTCATTGACAAATATTTAATAGAAAATGTCTTAATGATAAATATTAAGCTCTCAAATATATTCAGGCTAGCTGGTAATATATATGGTATTAATATACATATATAATAAATTTATAAATATCTTATTTAAGTATTTAATATTTTTAGAAAATAAGTGCTCCAAAATAAATTGAACAAAAACTGACAAAACTACAAGAAGCAATAGAAAAACCAAAATCACAGTTGGTGAATGTGAGACATAATATTAGTATCCTCAATAAAATAAACTTCAAACCATACAGCATACCATATACCCAAATTAACTTGAAAAGAGATCACAAACTTAAGTATAAAAGCTAAAATTATAACATCTAGGAGAAAACACTGGAAAAATTGTTTATGATATTAGGTTAGGAAAAGATGATTTTTAACCAGATGCCCAAACATAAACTATAAAGACATAGTTCAAATATGTTCATTAAATTGTAAAGCATCAGTTCTTTGAAAAATTCTGAGATACTGAATAGCCAAAAGACATATATAAAGAATATTTTTAATCTTACAACTCAGTAATATGACTACTAACCCAGTTAGTTAGTAATTAGTTGAAAACTGGCAAATATTTTGAACAGACCAAAAAATAAATGAAAAGATATACTAGTGGCCAATACAACTATGAAAAGAAGTTGAACATTACTAATTATAAGATAAATGCAAATTAAAAACTACAGAGAAATGCATCTATAAGTCTATTCAAATGAAAAATAATTAAAGTGATTACTTGGTCATGTAAATTTGTTGCAGCTACATAGTATCTACTTACAATGAGGTTATTTGCTTTAAAAATATGATACAATTTGTATGAAATGCCAAAATGAGAATAGACAGACCTCAGTGAATATTTTAAAGGTGCCGTTTTTACAACTCTTAAAGAACAAAATTTTCTAGAAAGACTAGGAGTATGATGAGTAAGAGAGCATTTTTTTTTATTTGGAACACACTGTAAAGAAAATCATTGCTATACCATGTCTCCCCTCCCCTGCCCCCCCACCAATATCACATTCATACACTAAAGAGAGAAAGGGAGTGGTAGTGTCTGTCTCTAGGTATAAAGTGAGAGAGGCCATTTAGAGAGCTCGTAGCACACTCTGTTTACATACTGTTATGGATTGAATTATATCATCTAGAAAGATGCTTTGAATACTCATGAATGTGAACTTATTTGAAATGGAGACCTACACAATTTTGGACTTCAAAGTGGAAAGTGACAAAAGCAGGAACAAGCTTTCTCTGAATTTCCCTGTCTCCCTTAAAGGGCAGATCTTCCAGGTGATATTCAATTGTTGTGAATTCCTTCTCTTGATAGCTCATCAGTGGGAAGAGATTGATGCATATCATAGGAAAAAAGCCCAGGTTTTGATAGAACACTCATAGCCCCAACAAAGAGTTACCCAATTTGTCCTACCCAATTGTCTATCCTTCAGGCTCATTCATTTCCCCCCAAAATTATTTGTTATCCTCAAAAATTCCCTAAGAAGGACTATAAGCTTCAAAATTCATTGTTATTAAATGCTCACTTTTGTTTCCTGTAAAACTCCTATGCATATAATAAATGTGTATGCTTTTTCTCCTATAAATCTGTCCTTTGCCAATTTCTCAAAACAAAGCCTCTTTTCCCAAAAGGGAAAGAGAGAATTCTCTTGCCCCTATAAGAGGAGGTCATTATAAGTTGGGCCCTAATTTAATATGACTGCTGTTCATATAAGAAGAGGAGAAGAAGCACACAGATACAGGAGGTGATAATGACACATGACAATAGAGGCAGAGAATGAAGTGTTGCTGCCAGCCAAGTGATGCCAAGGATTGTTGAGAAAATACTAGAAGCTAAAAGGAAGCAAGGAAGGTTCTCCTCCAAAGGTTGCAGAGAGATTACGGCCCTACCAACCCCTAATTTCAGAATTGTAACCTCTGGAAAAATGAGACAATACATTTCTGTTGTTTTCAACCACTCAGTTTGTGGTGCTTTGTTACATCAGCCCTAGGAAACAAACAATAGGTGTTTTCAGTAAACATATTGTGATTTTCATGGAGGAAATCTAAAGAGGATGAGATTTTTCAAATAACCATTCCAATGATTGTAGTAAGGGGCTAGTTGTTTTGATGTTGGATTTAACCTTTTAGATTTTACCAGGCCAAAGATTGTGTTATTATTTCTTATGGACCACACAAGACCGATTTTGGAAAGAGCCAGGATGGAGTTATTTTGCCAAGACAAGAGTATGGTCTTCAGAGAAGACACAGAATGTGTGGCATGAATTGCTGGAAAGTCAAACTCAGGAAAAGAACTGCCATCTCTAGAAGCATTAAGGTCAATATCAAGTCAAGGGAGCTTTAGCTGATGGGTTTAGAATAGGTACATGAGAGAAATTATAAGCTTAAGTTATTTGCCAAATGCAGAATATGCTAAGCCTTTTTTTTTTTAATGAAAGTAACTATCAAGAGAGAAATTTTATGTCTCCCTTGCCTTTCTTCCTTGTTTTGGCTCTGATTTTGGAGAGGTCTAAAATAATGGCTAGTGAGTGATAAATGAAGAGAGCAAGAAAGACGATTCCAACCATTTGTTCTTCGTAAAAGGTAGAGGACCTGCCTATAACCTGCACCAGGTAGGGGAAGAAAACAAACCACGGCTTATCAATTAGGATTAAAGTGCTGGGTAACATACCAAAATGTATGTAAGAATATTTCTAAATCAAGTCTGCGTTTTCTGATGTAGGATTCAGTATTCTTTGTTACTTAATAGGATTCTGTAAGACCATGAGTTTTGCCCAAACTTTTATCCAAGGGCAAAGCCCCCACCAACACAATATTCTCTTTTTTAAAAAGTGGTAAAATAAATGTAAAGTTTCTGCTATTATTACATTTCATGGATCCTAATGGTTTGTAAACAACTCTAGAGACAGGGGTCAAAACTTGAATGATCATCAAGCATTGTATGTCTGATAATTACTTCATGAAGAAATATTACATGAAAAGAATATACTAGATGGTGATTTCCAAACCCATCAGATACTTTCTCTTGAGAAATTTAAATAAAAGAGACAAAGAAGAAAACTCAGTGAGATGGTGTTGAAAAAAACACAGAGATAAGACAATGCAGTTGTCAAAATATAGTTGTAATTATTAGTAGGCTGAATCTGTGCAGTAAGAGGTAGACAGGACAGCTGATAATAGCATTTAACATGTTAAGCCTTTGTCGGACCTGGAGTTGGCAAATACTTTTCCCAGGCTGTGGACTGTCTCCCTGCTCGCTTGATAGTTTCTTTGACTTTGCAGAAGCTTGTCAGTTTAATGAGGTCCCACTTGCCTATCGTATCTCTTATGGCCTGTGGGTTTTGGGTTTTGTTCAGGAATTGGATGCCAGTTCCAATTTCCATAAGAGTATGTCCTGCATTTTCTAAGGTTCTTATGATTTAAGGTTTTACATTTAGGTCTCTAATCCATTTAGAGTTAATTTTTGTGTATGGGGGTAGATAGAGTCTTGTTTGATTCTTCTGCATGTGGTCAGTCAGTTTTCCCAGCACCATTTACTGAATAGGTTGTCCTTTGCAACAAAGGCATAACATCTTGGATCTACAAGGAACTGAAACATGCTGAAAAGAAAAAAAACCAAACAAACCCATTATAAAGTGGGTAAAAGATATGAACAGACACTTCTCAGAGGAAGACATCCAAGTGGCCAACAGACACATGAAGAAATGTTCAACCTCACTAATCATCAAGGAGATGCAAATCAAAACCACACTGAGATACCACCTAACTCCAGTCAGAATGGCAATTATCAATAACTCAAAAAATAACAGTTGCTGGAGAGGGTGTGGCAAAAAGGAAACTCTTCTACACTGTTGGTGGGAATGCAAACTAGTGCAACCTCTGTGGAAAACAGTGTGGTGATTCCTAAAGCTCTAAATATCGACCTCCCATACGATCCCGCAATCCCCCTACTGGGAATATACTCTGAAGAACTCAAATCACTCTATGAAAAAGATACCTGCACACATATGTTTATCACAGCATTGTTCACAATAGCAAGAACCTGGAATCAACCATGCTGTTCATCAAAAGAGGACTAGATTAAAAAATGTGGTACATATACACGATGGAATACTATGCAGCCATAAGAAAGAACAAAATCATGAATTTTGCAGTAACCTGGATGGAACTAGAGTCTATAATACTGAGTGACCTCTCACAGAAACAAAGCTCTGAGAATCATATGTTCTCACTCATATAGTGGACCTTGAACATCCATCATAATACTATAAGAAAAGGACTGACAGTAGTGGAAAACTATGGGGTGGGGAGGAGAAGGGAGGTGGGATTAACAGTAGTAATATCTGCCTGGGGATGGGGAAACACCCCTTATCAGCAAGGGTGCCTGAACAAAACATACTTGTATACCTAACCCTTAACTGTACCCCACAATATCAAAATAAAAAATTATTGATATTAAAAAAATAGCATTTAACATATCTGAAAACTCCAAGATGGCTCTATGCCTAGACAGAATAGTGCTATAGATTTCTATAAAGTTTTGAATATTTGAATTTCTTTTGCTACTATCTAAGAGACAACAATAACACTCAGAATATCAAGGAGAATATTTTCTATGCCAGGCTATGCTTTTAAAAATAACAGCGCTTGTCTCTAGAGATAATCTTCAGAGATAGTCCAGTTAATTAACTATTTATTGATAACCAATATATAATGGATATATGTAGACAGATATATTTTTGCTGTCTTTTTCTCTCTCCACACACACATGAAAGAATACAGTCATAATAATACTTATAAATACACACATTATCATTAACAATGTGAATGGATGGGTAATAAGAGCATTTCAATATACTATTATTTCATTAGCAATTATCTGTTTGATGCATATTAATTTTTTAAAATAAAAGTTATTTGGTATATTTAAAGTACAGAATATGATGTTATAAAATATATATGTGTGTATATGTATGTATGTGTATATATATGGATAAGTTAAATGGTTACTATATTATAGAAACAAATGAACTTCTCCATTATCCCATATGGTTATCTATTCTACCCCACTCCACAGACAAAATGTGGCAAGAGCAACTGTAAGTTACCCATTTAGCAAAAATCTTAAAAGCAGTACACTACTACTAACTATAATCCTCATGTTGTAAATTAGACCCTTAGACTTGTTCATCTTAATATCTGCCACTTTGTAATATTTGACTTAAATTCCTCATTTTCTTTCCTTTCCAACCTACCCCTGTTAACCACTGTTTTATTCTCTATGTCTGTATATTTGACCTTTTAAAAGAGATGTATTATATATGTGAGATCATGCAATACTATTTTTTCTATGTGTGGTTTATTTTACTTAGCATAATGTCCTCTGGGTTTATTCAAATTGTGGCAAATGGCAGGTCTCTTTTTGTAAGGTATTGATACATATTAAAAATTTTAAAATCTATCCAATGATGAACATTTAGGTTGTTTTTATATCTTGGCTCTTATGGATAATGTGGCAATAAACGTGGCAATGTAGCTATCTTCCCTTTGGTATAGAACCAGAAGAAAGATTGTTGAGTCATATGATAATTCTGGTTTTAGAGATTTTTTTTCCCCATTTTTTAAGGCAATCTCCATACTGTTTTCCATAATGGCTACACTAATCTGCAGTCTCACCAACAACATTCAAGTGTCCTTTTTTCTCCACACCCTCCACCAACAACTTTTCTCTTTATTGGACATTTAAATTATTTACAGCTCCTTGGTTATCAATAATTGTTCATAGATACTTAAATGTAAATATGTTCAATTATATTTTTAAAAGTAATGTATATCTAGAAATTGTATTATCCAAAAAAAGTCCTTTTAAAAATGTTGGATTATTTTACATACATAGTAGTAGATTCTTAATTTCTAGGAACCTGGTATTTCTTAGACCTCATCTGGATAAGCTTTCTTACAAAATATATTTTGTAAGTACTCAGCAAAGTAATACTTTTATCAATGTTTCTCTCATAAAATATATTTTATACAGTTTAAAATAATTTTAATACAATAACTTTTAATAAAATAAACTGTTTACTAATGGTTGCCAGTTTGTACCTTGATTTAGGTAATTTGTTTAAAATTAAGCAAGTGTATTTCAAAAATTCAAATTTTGTGCATTCCTAATAGTTGAATTATCCTAATTTCTGACTGAATTAAAAACACAATAATTTCCAAACAAAATTTCCACAAAATTGAAATGAAGGGTATTGAAGCATAAATTTCTTTAAGAATAACCAAGACAGTCCTAAAGTCTCCCTTCAGCTTGACTGAACTCAATAAGGTTTGTATTTACATTAGAAAACGTGTCATACTTCCTATGCCCCTTTGAGATGTAAATCATTATTAAAGCCTCTTATTTGTGTTACAGACAGGTAAGACAGCCTAGGAAATGTCCTGTTTCCCATTATCTGCAGAAGACTGGAGCATAACTTCAACAGAGTCTTGCTATAAAAATATCTCCTGTCAGAAAGTTATTTGAAAATTGACTTTGGGTAAAGTCTTTGGGTAAAGCTAATTGACAAACATAAATGCTCTGTGAGTTTTCACCCAAATCTTAAAAACTCTGCCCTTTGTGCAATTGAGGATATAGCAGTTTTACAGATGATAATGAACTGTTATAATGTATTAAACTTATGTATTAACAAAATCACATGTAGTCAGGTCATCTAAAATTTCAGTCTATTTGATTGAAGTGTCTATAAATAGTAAACACTCAAAATTTCTACATGTGTAATAAGCTATACAAAATTACAATGATGATATTTTGTCTTATGTAATTGTGTAAATGATAATCAGTGATCAATGATGTGACATTGTTTTGGGTCTGAGAATATTCCAACTTATACATACCTCTGAGAAAATAGACCATATTGTTATGATTTGAGTAATGCTCAGCTACACACACTTGATACCAACAAATCATGGAGCAGAGAACTGGTAGAAAGATGTTTATTTCTGAGTAGTTTGAATCCAGGGAGCAGAGCCAGACTCGAGGTCTTCTTAAAATGGTTCTGCTCACTCTTCAGGCTTTCATAGTTCACTTTTATAAGTCCAGAGTTGCACTAGTGATATTTTTCAGTCCAGACTTCCTGGTGCCAGGTATCAGATGTATCTCATAGCTTTTATCAGAAGGGCCCAGTAGAAGTGTTAATCAAGCCTGCCATACAATAAAAAAAGTTTACAAAGTCTAAGACATCATGCATTATGAAAAAGTTATGCAAATCACAAAACTTATTACATTGATACAAAAGTTATACAAATCACAGGGATAACGATTACATTGACAATATATTATACAAACTTGTGACCACTCAAAAACAGGGAGTTAAATGGGATTGACATCTTTCAGTTGATTGGTCATAGTCTATAGAAGGGTCAGGATCCCTTGTAGCTACTTACTGGGAATTCTCAGGAATGTTGTTCAGGAATGTACCCCTTGAACCCCTTCCTTGCCCTTCTCTAGGGACTCTGTCAATATGGGAAGACATTAGCAGGTCTCTATATCAATATTTGTATCAAATTCTAGACAAATTTTATATTTCAGAGTAACATTTAAAAATACATATGCTTAACTTTTAACATAAGTTTGACACAAATAACTAAAAATTACTCTACAGAGTTAACATTTTGTACTCCTGGATAATTTGAATGCAGTTTCCTTTAGCTTTGGGGTAAAGAAATTAAATTAAATTAATACATTATTTTATATACCATCTTTTTTTTTTTTTTTTTTGAGTTGGAGTCTCACTCTGTTGCCCAGACTGGAGTGCAGTGGCCGCTCCTGGCCACCGCAGCCTCGACCTGCTGGACTCCAGCGATCCTTCCGCCTCAGCCTTCCAAGTAGCCAGAATTATAGGCATGTGCTACCACGCCCGGCTGATTTTTTGATTTATTGTAGAGATGAGGTCTCGCCTGCCCAGGCGGGTCTCGAACCCGCGGGCTCAGGTAATCCACTCACCTCAGCCTCCCAAAGGCGCGGGATTACAGGCTGAGCCACCGAGCCCGGCTTATATAACATCTTTAAAAATTGTGGGAAAAAATTGTGAGAAGCTCGAAGAATGCCATATATGTACACACAAACTGTGCAAATAATAAGTTAGGCAGACAGTCAATAAGTAATAAACACACTCATACACACAAAATCTCCTTTTAATATTACTTCCCAGTGACTGAGAAAAGTAAAAAAATTGTACATGGGTATTTTAAATATTAATTTTATGTATTTCTCTTATAAACATTATTAATTTTTTCATAGATAATTATGTTTTTAGATGAGACAAAAAGTTGTCAGGAAAAGACAGAACTGGTATATCTTGAAGTAGTCTATTCATAACAAACACATTTCAATATGAATCAAAAACACACAAGTATACACAGACACACATACATATGCATATGATAATGCCTGGGTAATAATATTCTCACCAAAAATAATCATCTTTCTATCTTTTTCAACTTTTTTGAAGGACGATGTGGGAGATGCCACTTTGAGAAGAGTTTTTAAAAAGTTGAATTATTTAACAGCAGTAAATAAATGCTTAATAGTGTATCAAGAGATTACCTAAATGCACATCCCCACCCCAGAATCTTTTCATACTTAATTTAAATGTATGACTATCAAAGAGGAAGTTATATTAGGATACTTAAAAGAACATTCTTTAAATACTTTAAAATTATCTTAATAAAGGAAGATCTGGCTATTTTAAGAAACCATTGAAATACACACTTATTCGATTACAACAGTTTAAATTTTCTACCATAGAATGTGTGGGTGAGAGTAACTGAGGAGATGAAGTTAACCCTCCTAGCTTCCTAGTTTCTAAGAGATGAGTAATTTTGCTTTCCTTTTACTAATATGGATAAAGTTTGTTTCCTAGTCCCTGTTCAGTGACATGGCCTTCCTGAAGATAGGATTCCAATGATATAAAATAGTCTGAATCTCTAGATATTCTTTGCTTTTAGATTATCTTTAAGAGTACTTATCATTATTCTTATTAAAACTCCACTCATTATAAATGCATATTTCTTCCAAACACTAAAACATGTTTTGATGTCTCTTAATTACTTATAAGCATACGTTCTGCATACTGGGCTCTAATCTTATGTATAACTTTCTCTTGCAACTTGGTGATGTATTACATATAGCATATACCTTATGCTCATCAAAAGATCTAATTACCAGTTAACATTTCTAATATTTACTGAACTCTAAGCCCCTTTTCTGACATTCCATTCACTGAATTTCACAGGAAACCCTTAAACTGAACTGTTGCCAAAGTGTGAAGAAATGTAGCTAGATTGTGGGGCCATGCAGCAAAGGGCGCTATGTCATACAGAGGAAAAGATAGTAGTGGTAGAGTAACAATTTCATTGTTAAAAAGAAGGTCTAAAAATATTTATGTTAATTAGCTCAATTTAGTTATTACATAATGTATACATGTTTCAAAATAGCTTGTTATGCATGTTAAATGTGTATAATTTTTGTGAGTTAAACATTTACAAAAATAATTTTAAAAGTAAACTCAATTCATGCCTCTAGGAAAGTGAGGCCTTAAGATGAGAAAACAAACAAATCATACTCCAACACACGGTGTGGATAAAAGTTGAATCCCTCTCAAAATTTAAAATAAAAGTAGGGATCTCAGCTAAGTAGAACAGTGGAGAAATTTTAGTAACAGTGTCTCAGAACAGAAAAAGTCACAGAAAAGTTTAACAGTGGAACTTTGACTTGAAGATTTCCATTCCAGGATTTTCCTTACTCTGGAGCCAGCGTTTGAATGGTCTGAATTTTGCCTCCATGACCTAGAAGGCAGAAGGTACTTGGGAACAAGGAGGACAGGAGCCGTTTTCAGCCTGTTCTAAAATTCCAAAATTAATTTTGTTAGATTTGTATTTCCAAAGTTTATAAGTGTGAATAATAATCTAGAGATATATAGATAATTTAATTTTTGCTTTGTTTTGTTAACAAATTACACCCAATATGGTAATTGTCGAAAGATCTGCTGCAAGGTTGTAATTTTATTTGATCATTCAGCCAGTATATACTGAACATCTCTATCTTATTTTCCAATATCTTAATTAAAATTAAATACAAAAGATGGTAGAGCAAAATAGAAATCTAGTGAATGGAGGATCAATCTGTTTTTTATTGATTTTTTTCTCTTTTAACATAAAATCATTGCCCAAAAGATCTAGATACTACCAAAATATGAAAAACTTAAGATGGCTTCAAACTAGTTCTTATTTTTTAATGTTAAAATAAGATTAATATTTAGTAAATGTAAAACTTTTTCATCCTTTTCTATCTTCTTTCTTTTCCATTCTTCTTGTTAAAATGAAAGACATTTTTAAAGAAGAATATATGTAAGTATTGGTTTTGGAATTGAAAAAAATGTGACTTCTGTTTAAATATGATTACATTCTTCATAGTAAAAGAAAAAGGAGATATTTCTTCACTAAAAAAACTACTTATTAAATTATTAAAACATTTTATTTCATTTTTAATTATTTTAACCAAATGCAACAAGATTGAAAATCATCACCCTGCATTTCCTTGACTTTCATGCTATTTTAAAATGAATTACATTCACTATTTTATGATGTAAAGAAATTTTATGTATTATACTTTTTAAAGTAACAGACAAACTTGGAAATCAATGAGAGTAATATCAAAGTTTTCTAAACAAATTTATAAGGTTTTCAAGTCAATGAGCTAACAAGTAGAGAACTAGAAATTAATAAATCAGAGAGTATCATGTTGATGTTGACATTATCTCCCAATAGGCAACTATCAAATATGGAACAAATTGATGTAATTTGAATGGATGGAGCTATAGTAACTTTGTGTACAGAGGAGTGAATATCATATATAATAACCATGTAATGCAATTCTTTTTTTTTTTTTTTTTTGAGTTGGAGCCTGACTCTGTCGCCCAGACTGGAGTGCAGTGGCCCCTCCGGGCCACCGCAGCCTCGACCTGCTGGGCTCCGATGATCCTTCCGCCTCAGTCTTCCAAGTAACTGGAACTACCACTCCCGGCTAATTTTTTTGATTTATTGTAGAGATGAGGTCTCATCAAGTTGTCCAGGTGGGTCTCGAACCTGCGGGCTCAGGCAATCCATTCACCTCAGCCTCCCAAGGTGCGGGATTACAGGCTGAGCCATGAGCCTGGCGAAATGTAATTTTAAATACCATAATTTTCTCTTCATTTGATTTTAAAATTTTTCTCAGAAGCACTTTCATTTTAATAATCAAGCTAAGTGAAAATAATGAAACTTTGAAACTTGATTTTATTTTTTAAGATTTCAGAGATAAACATTACATACAATAAAATTAAGTCTTTCTAACAATGCAATTGGACGCTGATAATTGTATCTTATCATGTGATCTTTACCACAAACATTTTATAGAGATTGTGTCACCATGAAAAGTGTTCCTCTTTCCCTGTGAAACTGATGCCCCATTGTTATGGGCTGAATTGTGTTCCCTCAACATTTGTATGTTGAGTTCCTAACTTAAGTAGATTAAAATGTGACTAAATTATAGATATGACTGTTAAAGGGGCAGGAAACATGAAATGTGGCTGTATGTGTGGACCTAATTTTTGACTGTTGTCCTCAAAAAAGTTGTTAGAACACAGACACACACCAAACGAAAGAACTTGTGAAGACGAGGGGAGTAAATGCCATCTACAAGGCAAAAAGAGGAGCCCCAGGGTAAATCAACCTTGGCTATGCCTGGATCTTGGTCTTCTAGCATCTATAACTGTGAGAAAATAAATATTTGTTATTTAAGTCATTCAGTCTGTGGTACTTTGTTATAGAAACCCTAGCAAACTCATACATCCTCCCTCAACCGCAAGGTCAAACAACCAGTGAGACACCTGACGTTATGATTTTGGTCTTTCCCAAATTTTATACAAATAAATCCATATAGTATGTAACATTTTGCGTTTGAGTTTTTTTACTTACTGTATTTTTGAGATTCATCCGTATTATCATATGTTTCCATATTTTATCCCTATTTAATGCTGAGGAGTTTTCTATAGAATGACTATATCCCATTTTCTTTAAACCACCTTCAACCGGGTAGATATTTAGGCAGTCTTCCAATATGTATCTATCATAAAATAATGTCTTTATGAACTTGAACCTGTATAGTCATGTGTGAGCAATATTTAATTTAGAAAAATGTTTAAGAGTGAAATTGCTAACTTCTGTACTAAATATATTATTAACCTAAACAAATGTATTATAAGTGAAAATATTATACATTTGTATAGGATATAATATGTATTATATATTTTAAATATATTATTAACTTTAATATACTGCCATAGTATTGACAGAAGTTGGTGTCTTTATCATTTTGAATTCCTATAGCATACATGAGATCCTCATTTTTGTAAACACTAGGTTATGTCAGTCATTTTATCTTTATTTTAGTGGATATGTTGACATTTAAAATTGTGATTTTAATTTTCTCTGATAACTAGTAATATTTATTATCATTTCACGTGTTTATTTCACAGCATTATATTTTTATTGTTTGCATCTATTTAAATAATTTTCCCAGTTATAGTTGCAGAGTTTCCTTACTATTAACTTTTGAAAATTATTTATATATTATAAATACAAAGTCTTTATCGGATATCAAATATTTCTGCGGTCTGCAGCTTGATCTTTCATTTTCTTCAAAGGGTTAAAGTTTATTATCTTGGTTAAAACCATTACATTTTTATTTTCTCTTGTAGGCTAGACTTTTGCATCCTCTTTGAAAATTTTTGCTTAACTCATATTCATGATTTTCTCCTGTTTTCTTCTTGGAGTTTAATAAGTTTAATTCTCACACTTTGATCTATGTCCATTTTTAATTTTTAATAAGGTGAAATATATATCGACATTTATTTTTTCTTGCATGTATATAGTTGTTGAAAGGCAATTATTTTCCAGCTGAAAGGTTCCAACTGAACCTTCACATTTTTATCAAATCAGTTAACCAATGGAGTGCGGGTTTGCATCTGAGAGCTCAATTGTGTTTCATTAATCTATCTTTATTCTAATACCGCAATGTAACTTCAAAGTAAGTTTTGAAATTGGATAGTATTAGTTTTCCAAAATTGCTTTTATTTAAAAAAATAAAACAAACAGTTTTCTTCCAGATACTTTGCCATTGCCTACATATTTAAAAATCAGCCTGTCAAGTTAAAAAAGGTTGCTAAAAGTTTATTTGAGACTGTATTGAATATACAGAATGATTGGAGAAGAACTTTGATATTGATAATGATAAATCTTTCAATTAATGAATATAGTATATTCTTCTACTTATTTTGATTTCATTAAAAATGTCCCTGTGAAGTTTTGTAGATTTTTAGTATACAGGTCTTGAACATTCTGGTTAAGCTTATTTCTAAGTATTTTATTTTTTAATAATATTATAAGTGCATTTATTTGCTTGCTTTCTAATGTTTATTGCTACTATGGACAAAATTGATTTTATATTTTGATCTTGTTGCCTGAAAAATTTCTAAAGTTACTTAGATGTTCGCTCCCTAGATATTTCAAAATAAAAACAAATTAATTTGTAACTTAATTCTTATTGTATCACTTCTTTTTCTTGCACGTCACACTGACAGTTATCTCCAACAAAATGTTGAGTAGAAGTGCTAAGAGTGGGCATCTTTGCATTTTTTTGTTGATCTTTGGAGAAAAGCATTTAGTCATTCATCATTAAGTGTATTATTGAGGTAATTTTTCATAGATGCTTTTATCTGCTTGAGAAATTTTAAAAAGCTAGATCTGGTCATGCTATTGTATGCCTTTTGAAAATATTGCTTTGAATTCAGCATATATTGCCTAGTATAAAATAGATTGCAAGGTGCACAGGTAGAAACATTCTAAAAAACAGTCTAAAAAAACAGTGTAAAAACAATGGTTGTAGCGACAAGAATTGGCTTAGAATATCTTAACAGATGATATAAATAAGATATGGTGATCAGGAATGTGATCAAAGGGGGTAGTTGTTGAGGATACTTTTAATGTAAATGTAACAGATTAATGGCTGCACCAATCACTGAGTTAAACACTGGGGGATGACTATGTTTTGGGAGTGATTGACGTATAACATAAGTATGTTTTTGGACATATGGAGTAGATATCTAAGTGGAACTCAAATGTACTACTAGCTATGTATGTCTGGAGTTCAGGGGAGAAATAAGTAGATATAACATGTTAAGAATTATCGACATAGTAAATGATAAATAAAGTTTTGATTAAAAAAATTCATAACACTTATTTGAGTCTTTAGAATCTCTTTTTGCCTTAGTGAGTTAATATTTAACACTTAAAAAAATTAGTTTTGCTGGATGTGGTGGCTCAAACCCGCAATCCCAGCACTTTGGGAAGGCGAGGCAAGAGGATTGCCTGACTCCAGGTGTTCGAGACCACCCTGGGCAAATTGGTAAGACCTCATCTCTACAATACAGCAAAAAATTAATTGGGTGTGGTAGCTCATGTCTGTAGTTCCAGCTACTTGGAAGACTGAGGTAGTAGGATGTCCTGAGTCCAGCAGGTGGAGGTTGCAGTAGCTGTGAATGTGCCACTGCATTCCAGCTTGGCAACTGAGTGAGACTTCAACTAAAAAAATTTAGTTTTAACTCTGCTATGTAAGACATACCTGTGAAATAGATTAAATTTTTCTTGGTATCACTGAGACCCTTTTCCTGCATTACTTTTTTCTTGCTTGCTTCCTTTTATACTATTATTCCATTTTCTCACGGGTTCTTTTGGTGTCTTTACTCTTATAGCAATGTAAGTTTTGACAAACATTTCCTGTAAATGACTCTAGAGTATTTTAAACATTTTGGGCACAGACAGTCTCTGTTATTTAATTTTTTGACAACCTTTAAAAAATGCAAAACTCATTCTTATTTAATACATCAATACAAAACTGGTGACAAACTGAGATTGGCATATGGGCCATCGTTTGCCAGCCCCTGTTTAAAACATTATAATATTTGAGGCTGCCCTCTTGGCCACATGATGTACTCCAAGAGATTCTTGCTTCTCCTTTGTTCATTTCTGTTATTTCTCTTCTTATCATAAGTATTTCCTACCTGAGCATAGTTTACCCTCCTCTGTGTGAATTTGATTTACTTTCTAAAAGTAAACTTTAAAGACTTTCTTGACATCTTCCTCAAGTCAAGTTAATCATGCTCTCCTCTATACATCCACCATAATTTTTGCTTTTATTATATTTTAAAATGTCTAAGATAAGTTTTAATTTTATGTTTATATCTCCTATTCCAGTTGAAGGCAATATTCATGTCTTACTTTTCTTCTTCTAGATGCCTAGAAAATAAAATATATGTGAATTGAATTGGACTAAATTGAATCTATTTAATTCTATCTTTGCAACTGTTACTAATATAGCAAGTATAGATGCCATTAAATTGTGAGAAGCAGGATTACATATATATAGCTTACTGGTGCAGACATAAAGCTTTATTTCTTATGCATTGTGTAAAGTTTAGCCTTAGTTTTCTAGTCTATTAAGTGTGGATAGTAACTTTTACTTGCAAAGTGCTAGCATGACTGGCCAGAAAGGATGTTGTTATTACTATTACTAAGTCTAAATGTCCTGTTATCCAAAAGACATTTGCATTTAAACTATAAAGTTAAATGATTTTGGTCAAATGAACTATCAATTGAAGTATATAAATAGTCATTAGGTACAGTAGTTTTTATCAAAACTGTCTTCTCCCTCAAAATCTAAAAATTTAATTATTCTTGTTATTTTCTACCTATAAAACAACACTTACCATAACAAAGATTATAAACAAGTGACAGTTAAGCTTATTGTCAAACTTCATAATGAATTTATAACTGTCTAATAATATTGTACAAGTGAAATATTACTTGGTCTAAAAATATAAGGGTAACTTAACTCAGGATATTCTAAAATTTTTAAGAACAGTTCAACCTCTGTGGCCTACAATACACAAGTACCGATTCCTTGGAGAGTAGTGGTGGTGAGAAGTTATAAAATATCTAATATCTGTAAGGTTAAATTCAATTTTGAAAATCTACCGTATTCTCAAGTGTTTATATGATGCAATTATTCCAGAAACAAACTTTATTCCATCTAATAACATGGAGTTTTTGTCATATGATGTTTCTGCCATTGGAGATATTTTATCACTAAAAAAGTTATGTCTTAAACCCATCCAAAAATTATATTAGAAAAATATATATTAGAAAAATATTTAGTAGTTGTTTAATTTGTCTCATAAAAGTAACCATAAACAAGTATCAGTTTGCTTTTTAAGGATAAAATGCCTGACCAATAATAACAATTAATGCTTTATGAAATGTAACTTTATAGAAAAGTGTTATTACATTTAGTGACATGCAGCATTTTAATTAGGGCTAATAAACTATTGGCAGTTTTGGCTTATTTGTTATATTAAAAAACACTATGATTTAGAGAATAATTGCAATATTCATAAGATAAAACATAAGAATGAGATAAGTTATTCTCCAATAACATTTTAAAAATAAATGCAGATAGACAATATTGTCCCTCAAAATAAATGAGTGTATTTATTTTTTTACATAAGTAAAAAATATGAAGAACTTAAAAATAATACAATTTAATTTTAAACTAAGGATTAATATGTTGATATTTGTTTTATACAGAGAGATGATTATTCTTAACACCCAGGAGCGTGATCTTTTTATGCTTAAAGAGTCGTCCTTTTTTGAGGTTCTGTTGGCCTCGCTAATCATATGATAGCAATTTAGTTCTTCCTGCTTTTATTCAGCCCTAATATGCTCTCCAATTAGTGGATTTATTTCTCATTTTTGGAGATATCCACAAATAAATCTTTCACTTCATCAAGCTCATGTTTATTGTCTCAATTGCCTTACAATTTCACTGCTTGAATAGTTGGAGTGCTTAGTTTTCACAACCATTTACATACTGTATGATCCTAGGTTATGGTACACTTGAAAGCCCTAAACATCAGATCTTTCAGTTGTAAAATGGGGGTGGTAGTCATGACATTTAAAGATTAATGAGATAACATAACTAGCCCCGTTATACTTATTTTATTATTGGCTTTGCTTTTCTATACTTCACTTTTCAGTCAAGTCTGCAAATTTATTACCATCATCATTGTCAACCTTCAGTTCTATATGAAAACTCACAGGTCAATCACTGAAAACCACTGTTGTGTGTGGCACCTCAAAATGTACTCTAGATAAATACATTTAATGTAAGAGAAGAAAATGTCTCTTAGACCTGAAAAGTAAGTCAGATATTAATGAAATAACTTTCTGGTTATCAAGGTATATTTGCTTCTTTGCTTTCTTTATATTCCTACTATTCTGTCTTGGCCGCTTGATCCCAGACACCTCTAGTTCAGGTAAATGGTGAGCTGTGAATAAAATACACAAGGTCATAACAAGAACAGAGATCAAGTAGGTTTGCTACTCAGACAAGTAGACACTGAAGCAGAAGTTTCCTCAGGAAAAATCACAGTGAAACTGAATGATTGTACTTGGACAGACTGAGCTAACTACTATAACTAGAGCTGTCTCAGGCCAAATAAGAGATAGCACCTTCAAAGTTTAATCAAATAGATAGGAACTTGGGAAATAGATAAACTAAGCTACAATTATGATAAATTTTTCTCTTAAACAAGTCAGATTCTGGATGTTTATTATTTTTCTGTGGGGTAGTGGAAACTTTATATGATTCAAGTTCTTATTTTCATTTTTTAGCCTGTAATCAAGTGTCCCTGGATAGTAACTTAATATTGACAAATATTGTGTTAAAATGTTATAATCATTTTTTCAATACTGATAAAACAAAATCTAATATTCTTTGTTCTTGGATTTTGTTTTATGGTCCTTATAAATTAGAGTGCATTGGAAATACATTTCAGAGACTTGCACTGTGAAAAGATAAGTTGTTCAAATCATATCCTCTTTTCATGATGTACTAAACAAAATTTCTAGCATTATATAATCTCTTATAATTTATGACATTCACTATTTCACTCTGTGCTTTAAAGATGACAAAATACTGTTGAAACAATCATAAATATGTTAAATATACTAAAATGATTATTTTTAAAAAACACTTTTCTTAGAACTTAGGGTTTTTAGAAATGTATCTTTCTGATATAAGAACTTGAAATATGACTCTTATTTATTCACCTCCATCTGTTACTGTTATTATAATAATTAGATTTTTTCTGTGCTATTTTATCAAATGTAAATAAATTTGCCATGACAAAACAAACACTTGGCAGTATTCCAAAATACTGTTTTTTCTTAGAAAAATGTAGAATTTTCAATGGTTTATGCATTAAATAATTATGATAATAAAAATATATTTTCAAATTATAGATTTTAAAGTATGCTGCAATTTTTGCAACTGAGATATGTACAAATTATTTATTTCCTGGGTACATGTGTGTGCATGTGCTTAGACAAATTGATTTAGAATGATACAAGGTATGTAAAAATATAAAAATGTTCTCATGTGTTTTAAGTAATGCAAATGTATAAAATTATGGCTTTGCTTCCTAGTATACCACAGATATTTTGGTTCTGTTCAAAATTTTAAAATAGCATGAGGTGATTAATATTCATCAAAAGGAAGTGGGAAGAGAAGTATCATTTTATTTTCAATTAATGGAAAACATGGCATTGTCTATTTTTAGGCTCCTAGCTATTTATCCATTCCCTAAGGAAGTGAATGGTCTGCCACACTTCTCGTCTGCTTTCTTGCTGAAAGTGCTTGCTTGTGCTGCCAAGCTCACCACATAGGCTCTATCTGGCATTGAAGTACTATCTTTTTCAGCCATGCAAGTCTGTGTTCTGTGATAAAGTTCAGTTATGGGCGGTCTTGCTGACTCTACTTGGCTATAGAAAGAGCTCTCTCTTGCTTCAGTATTCATTTGAAAACTGGCTTTTCTAATGCTTGACTTTCTTCTGAAATTGTACTTGCCATCTTAATAGTTGTCTCTTTAATACTGTAACGCATTGTACTTGTTTAATACTAACTCGATATTTAATTCTAAATTGAGAAGCAAATGAAGTTGCTGACTATTACAGAAAGTAAGTTTTTTGAGGGATAAGCCACAATTTATACACTTGCTTTAACTCGGCATATATCATTTAAATGTAGGGATTTATTGTTTCCACTCTTCTATGGAGGTAGTCTGCCTTGTAATATATTGGTCTATTCATTTCAGATTCTATGAGATTGACAGTGAATATTTCATTCAATGTGATGGCATAGTACTCTATATCTAAGAATCTTTTCAGCAAGAAAAATAAATGGATTGGTTAGATTACCAATCACTCATTTAATGTGTGAATAGTAACACCTTATAACATTCATTTCTGATAATATGTAGGCACCTGGATACTCTTCTACTTAGAATACCTAGAAGGAATAAAAAGTTAAAAATTAAATTTTAATTTATATCTGAACTTAGCTTAAAGTATTGGAAAATGTTGAGCAAAAATAATAGCAATTGGAAAGTTATTGAGCAGCAGTAAATGAAAAAATCAAGAACACTGTCAAATAAAACAATTTCACAGCTGTCCACCTATGTATGTTTGAGAGGTGGATGAGATGAAGATTTGTGCTTTATTGGTCATGTGTTCATGGTATAAAGGGCTTTGACAAAGTATCTGTATAGAAAGGAGAATTGGAAAGACAACCCTCCCCAGAGCCAGGTTATATAAAAAGGTTAAAATCTCCCCCCAAAAGAAAGAAAGATACGGAAAACTATAAACAAAATTAAATCACCAATACAAAAGGATGTCATGAAAAGTTTATAAATTCACTTAAACTTTGACCAAAAAAAAAAAAGAACACCAACAGTGGTCCAATATCAAGCAAGTTTAGTTATTTTAACTGCAAAATATACTGAGTGTTAAAAAAAAAAAGCAAACTGAAACATTAACATAATATTCCCCAGTGAGTGATCTACTGAGTCCCCAGCAGAAGCAAAATTAAAATCTATATGTACAAACATACACACACACACACACACACACACACACACACAGAGTAAATCAACATTGTACAGTATTTAAACAGATTAGATACAAACAACATTATTAGACGTATGCTCAAAATCTAAATTTAAAAAAACCTACATGATCAAACCCTCAAAAACATCAAACAAAAATATTATCAACTAGCAACTGTAACACAAGCATGTTGAAAACTTATGGTGGAGAGACGATGAAAAGTCTATCTGCTTGGTTGCAGAACAACAATAGAAATAACATAAATATCACAGAATTTAAGATACACAAATCAGAATTCTGACCTCCAATGGCAGCAGAATTTAAGGGTTTCATATTTGGGAGGAGAAGAGAAGCACTGAGAAATGACCATGTCACTATATTAGCAACTATATTCTCATCAAGCCAGTATTGACCAGGGCAATAACCTCAAAAGTCACAAGGGGAGCCTTATAAGAGCAGTGGCAAGTTTTTACAAGTTTCGTTGAGCTGACAAGATAAAACGCTATTTTGGAATTTTCTAAATGAATAGAAGACTAAAAAATACTTTAGTCTAAATTAGACAGCAATGATAAGATAAATAATAAAATATTTTAAAATTTGCTACTATGGCCAGTTGCAAGAGCTAATTCCTATAATCCCAAAACTTTGGAAGGTTGAGGTGGGAGGATTGCTTGAGCTCAGTAATTCAAGACCAGTCTAGGCAACATAGCGAGAACATCTCTATACAAAAAGAAGAAGAAGAAGAAGAAGAAGAAGAAATTAGTTGGGTGTGGTGGTGCTTACCTGTATGCCTAGCATTCCAAGAGGCTAAGCAGAAGGATTGCCTGAACCAGCATGGTTGAAGCTGTGGTGAGCTGTGATCCCGCCTCTACACTCCAGCATGGGCAACAGAGTGAGGCCTTGACACAAATAAAATACAATAAAAGATTTACTCTTGAGATTGACAAAAGATGGATCTGCCATCCAAAACTACTAGTATTAAAAACCACACTGAGAGTCCAAGTCAATAAAATAAAATAAGGAAAAAAAAAATAAAGGTTAGTATAGAAGAAGTTGAACTTTCAATATTATAAGAGTACCTGATTAGGGTCTTGGACAATCATAGAGTTTACATTTATGTTATTAAAATTAAAAAGTGAATTAACTAAAGGTAGCAGGAAATAAAATACAAAAGTCAATTGTTTTTATTTTCATCAACAAACAGATAAAAAATAAATTGAACACTATAATCCACCACCCTTACCTCTTATGAAACATATCTCTAAATGATATATAAGACCACCAAACAGAAATACACAGAATGTGACTTAGAAAAGCCTAAGAAAGTTTATATCCCAACAGATGTGTGTCTAAGATGTCTAATGAAAAGGTGATCTGGAATTACAGTAATTAATGTTGTAAGTAGTAGAGCAATGAAACTGAATATAACAGTGGCTCTCAAACTTTATTATAGATTTCAGTTGCTTGAAGGGTGATTCAGTATAACGAGGAAAGGAGGTCTCATTTCCACTAATATATCAGATACAATTAATGCTTCTAGTCTGGACACCATCCCTTGAAAAGCTTTGGAAGAGAGAAAATCCAGAAATAAGCTTATGCTTACATATTTACTGGAACAATGACAAAGGTGATATGCAAAGTAATTATTTTAATAAGTTGTATTAGGTTAATAAAAGTTAAGTTGGAATTAAATAATGGCAATCCAGGCATAAAATTGGCAAAAAAAAACAAAAAAAAAACCAAAAAACCATGCAAAGACACTTCAGATAAACAAATGCAGTTATAAACATATGAAAAGTCATTGAACTTTATTATCACAAAAATGCAAATACAAATCATAATAAGATATCCTTGCTTACCTAAAAATTCTATAGAATGATAAAATATGACAATAGCAAGTAGTGGTGAGTTGTATATGAGTCCATAACCATACACAGGATTCAGAATACAAAGTTGAAGATAGTGAAACTCAGGAAGAATAAAGTCTAAGTCAAAGATGATAAAAAAACTTCATCTAGAAAGCAAAACAATTCAACTAACGGCATACTTATTAATAGCAATAGTGAAAATGCAAGGTAGTATAAAAGTTTGAGAAAAAACGAAAGCCAACCTAAAATGTCTTTCTACCTAAACCGTCATTCAGGATTAAAATAAGTATATTACAAATAATAACAGCTGACATTGAAATAATATTTTAAAAAAAGAATTTAAAACAAAGAGGAAGATATATAAGACAATTTTCATACAAAAATAAGTAAACAAGTAGGTTCATATTTAGGTATAAATAAGATTTGAAAGTATAAAGTAAAAACAGCAATAGTACTAACTTGTGGTCTACAGGAACAAGACAGAAGAATTAGACCAAACTTTGCAGAGTGAAAAGATTCATTAAAGTATTAAAGCATATAAGTTTCCTATGTTGTTCTTGAATATAAGTAGAGATCTTGCTTTGTTTTTAGATTTTATGTTAAGCTTTCATTTAAGAGTGTTAAAAATAATGATTAATAGCAGGAAATATCCAGATCAGTATTTTAAAATAAATAAACAAACAAAGAGAAGAAGGAAACCACAGTGTCCAGAAATCTCAAGAAACCAATAAGAGGCAAAAAACAAAAACAAAGAAGGGACTAGTCTCTACAGATCCAGAACCAGATAATCACAGCATCAGGCAAAAAAAGTCATTTCCTGATACTAAAAGCATAAGTGCAATAGAAGGCTATAAAAATCACTGACATAAATGCAATCTACCTCAGATCACCTAAATATATAAAGCAAATATTGATAGATATGAAAAAAGAAGTAGACAGCAATATAACGATAGTATGATTCTTTATACTCCATTTAGCAACAAGGAGACAGAGTAGAGGAACTACACTATAGATCAAGTTAACTTGACAGATATATACAGAACATTCCACCCAACAGCAGATGAATACACATTCTTCTCAAGTGGACATAGAATGTTCTGCAGGTCAGATCACATGCTAGGTCACAAGGCTGTCTTAGTACATTTAGGAAAATTAAAATTAACCCAAATATCTTTTTCAACAACAATAGAAAATAAAAACAAAAGAAAAATTAAAAATGTAAATGTGTGTAAATTAAACAGCACACGCTTGAACAAATATTGGATCAAAGAAGAAATCAAAAGAAAAATTTAAAAAAATCTTGAGACACAAATAACACAACAGGGCAAAGCATGTGGGTTGCACTAAAAGCAATACTAACAAGGTAGCTTTTAGAACGCACTGTGATTTCCTACATTACAAAAAAGATCATAAAAAAATAACCAAAAATAGTAATGCAAAGAACTACAAAAAGAAGAACAAATTAAGCTAAGTTAGTGTGAGAAAGACAAGATTAGAGCAGAAATAAACAAAATAGTGAGTAGAAAAACAATAGAAAATATATTTATTTTCAGTGGCAGCAGACCCTGGGATGTCCACCTGGCAGAGACAGACACTGTTCACCTCCTCCCCCACCTCTTCCTCCACTTTCCTCTCCCCCAGTAAAACAGTTTGCCACTCCAGAAAAAGAAAATATCAATAAAATTTGTGTTTTCTTAAAATAAAATTGACAAACTCTTAGCTAGACAAAGAAAGAAAGAAGTTTCAAATAAATAAAATCAGAAATGGAAGAGCAAACATTACATTATTGACACAAAAATTAAAAAAGCTATTTTGAATAACATATGTCAAAAAATTGAACAAACAAGAAGAAATGAATAAGTACTTAGAAACATACAACTTACCAAAAATACATCAGAAAAGAATATATATCTTGAAAAGACCGGTATTAGGTAAGAAGAATAAGTCAGTGACTAAAAGATCTCTACTATAATGGATACTATAAATTACTGATATAATAAATTTAAGAACAAATAAAAGAAAATTGAAAGATGTCCCATTTTCATGGAATGGAAGAATTAATATTGTTAAAATGTTTATACTGCCCAAAGTAATTCACAGATTCAATACAGCATTTTCTTATGCAAATACCAATGATATTCTTCATATAAATAGAAAAAGCAAACATAAAATTGTAATGGATCTACAAAATACTCAGAATAGTCAAAGAAATTCTGCGGAGAAAAAAAAAAAGACCAAAGTTGGAGTGAGTTACTTGACTTCAAAAACATACTGCAAAGTTACAGTATCCAAATCAGCTTGGCAATGGCATAACAATAGACTCTTAGACCAAAGAAATTAAATAGCTGACCCAGAAATAAATCCTTGCATTTTTTATCAACCCATTTTTGACAAAGTTATTAAGAACACACATTGGGGAAAGAAAACTCTCTTCATTAAATGGTGATGAAAAATTGGATATTCATATGTAGAATAATGAAACTAGAGCCCTGCCATTCATCATATATACAAATCAAATAAATATGGTTAAAGACTTTTATGTAACTCCTAAACATAAAACTAGTAATTGAAAACATTGAGAAAATGCTTTAGACATTGATGTGGGCAAAGTTTTCTTGAGTAAGACTTGAAAAGTGCAGGCAAACAAAACAAAGAAATGAAAAATTGACAAATGAAATTACATCAAGTTAAAAATCTGCAAAGCAAAGAAAGCAATCAGCAAAGTAAAAAGACAACCTACAGAATGGGAGAAAATGTTTACAAACTATCAATCACAAGGGAAAAATAACCAGAGTATATAAGAAACTCGTACGACAACTATCAAGCAAATTGATTAAAATGGGCAAAAGATGTGAATATAACTTTAAAAGAAGATATATATCGTCAAAAGAAGTGCACATGGAACATTCTGCTGGTCAGATCACATGTTGGGTCACACATTTAAGAAGATAAAATTATTCCAAATATCTTTTTTAACCAAAATAAAATAAGTTAGAAAAGAATAACAAATGTAGTTTGAATGGAAATCAAACCACAGTGATGTATCATCTCACCTCAGTTAAAATAACTGTTATCAAAAAGACAGAAAATGAAAAATGCTGGCTAGGATGCAGAAAAAGGGGAACACTCATACAGCATTTGTGGAAATGCAAATTAGTACAGCCACTATGGAAAACTGTAGGAAGGTTTCTCAAAAATCTAAAAATAGATCTATCATAGGATCTAGGAATCCCAATGCTGGCTAAATGCACAAAAGAAATAAAATTAATTTATCAAAAATACTTCTTCACTCTTATATCTTTTGAAGCATTTTTACAATAGCCAAATATGGGCTTGATCTAACCGTCCAACAACAGATGAATGGATAAGTAAAATATGATATGTGTACACAATGGAACACTATTCAGCCAATAATAAATAAAATTTTATCATTTTCAAATAAATACGGATGGAACTGGAGAAAATTATGTTAAGTGAAATAAGTTAGGAACAAAATCACAGATGTCACTTATTCTCACTCATATTTGAAAACTACAATTTTAAAAAAAATCTCTTGGAGATAGTGAACAGAATGCTGGCTACCAGAGGCTAAGAAGTGCTGTGGGAAGAGGAAGATATAGACTGGTTAATGTTGCATAATTATAGCTAGATAGAAAAAAATAACATCTAGTGTCCTACACCACTATAAAGTAACTTTAGCAGAAAATAATTTATTGATTTTTTAAGCAGAAGAATAGAGGATTTGTTTATTTACATTTTTATTTTTGTAATTCAATCTGCATCTTGAATAGATAATTTTGAATATTACCAACAAAAAGAAATGAAGACAGTTTGTAGGAATTAATATACTAATTAGATTTGATCAATACACACTGTATGTTTATATCAAAATATCACTTGTACTGTACAAATTTGTACAACTATTGTTTCCATTAGAATGAAAAATAAATAAATAGACCATAAATGTACACTAAACTGACTTCCATTAAAGCACTTATCAGATTAAGCATAATACAAAAATAAACCAAAAAAAATTGGACCCGTTGGTTTCATAAGTGAATTTTACTAAAGATTTTTAAAATTAATTAATTAAAGTAATTTATGTTTCTCCCGAAAAGTAATCACTCTGATTTAAAAAAAAAAACAACCCAAACTTCTCATTATAAAAAAGAACAACGCAAATCTAGAGGCCAATATCCTTGATGAGCGTGAATACAGAACTTTCTACAAAACCAGAATTCAGACAGAATTCAACAACACACTAAAGGGATCCTACATTTCTCTGATGAGTAGTGAAGTTGAACATTTTTCATATTTTATTGACTTTTTGTGTGTTTTCCTTTGAGAAATATCTATGCCTATCCTCTGACCACTTTTTAATCAGGTTATTTACCTTTTTCCTGCATATTCATTTACATTTCTCATAGATTCTGGATATTACTCCTTTGATGAATGGATGTATAGTTTGAAAATACCTTCTATCATTGTGTGGATTGCCTATTTACTCTGATGATAATTTATTTTGTTGTGCAGAAGCTCTTCAGTTTAATTAAGTTCCACTTGCTTGATTTTGGTGTATTTGCTTTTGATGACTTGGTCATTAATTTATTGCCTAGGCTGATGCTCAGAAGAGTGTTTCCTAGGTTTTCTTCTAGAACATTTTTTGTGATACCTTACATTTAAGTTTTTAAACCGTCTTGGGTCAAATTTTGTATATAGTGAGATGAAGTGGTCCATCTTCATTCTTCTGTGTATGGTTAGTTGTCCCCGCACAATTTATTGAATATGGTGTCCTTTCCCCAATATTTATTTTTTCAATTTTGTCAAAGATCATTTGGTTGTAGGTCAGTGGCCTTATTTCTGAGTTCTCTATTCTGTTCCATCAGTCTATGTGTCTATTTTTGTACCTGTATCATGCTATTTTAGTTACTGTATCCTTGCAGTAAAGTTTGAAGACTGAAAATGTTATGCCTCTGGCATCTTTTTTCCCTGAGAATTGCTTTGGTTATGTGATTTCTATTTTGCTTCCATATGAATTTGAGTATTAGTTTTCATAGTGCTATACAAAATGATGCTGATAATTTTACAGGGATTGTGTTTAATTTTTAGATTGCTTTGGGCAGTGCAGACAATTTAATTGTATTTATTCTTTCAATCTGTTAGCATTAAATGTTTTTCCATTTTTTTGTGTCATTGTCGATTTATTTCTGCAGTGCTTTGTAGTTCTCATTGTTGAGAACTTTCATCTTTTTGGTTAGATGCATTCCAAGATATTTTAAATTTGTGTGTGGCTATAGTAAATAAAATTTTGTTCTTTATTTGTTTCTTAGTTTGAGTGTTGTTGGTGTATAAAAAGGCTAGCAATTTTGAATGTTGATTTTGTTTCCTGAGATTTTTCTAAAGTTGCTTTTGAGAACCACAATGAAATACCATCTCACACTAGTCAGGATGACTATTATGAATAAGTCAACAGATTTGGTGAGGTTACAGAGAAAAAGGAATACTCATTGTTATTGGGAATGTGAGCTAATTCCATCCCTGTGAAAAGCAGTTTGGAGATTTCTCAAAGATTGAAAAATAGATTTACCACTCTTACCGTTCAATCCAACAATCACACTACTGAATATATACACAAAGGAATATAAATAATTCAACCAAAAAGACACTTTCATGTGTATGTTTATTGTACCACTACTTACAATAGCAAAGACATGGAAACAACCCAGGTGCCCAGCATTGATGGAATTGATAAAGAAAATATGATACATATATACTGTGGAATAATACTATATAGTCACAAAGAAAAATGAAATAGACACAGACACAGAAAACTGAAAATATATGGTCTCATTTATAAGTGGGAGCTAAACACAGACTACACATGGACATAAAAATAAGAAAGACAGACACATGGATATAAAGTTAGAAAGAACAGACAATGGAGACTCTTAAAAGAGAGAGGAGGGATAATGTCAGAAAACCTTGCTCACCATTTGAATGATGGGCTAATACAAGCCCACATTTTACCATCATGAAATATACTCATATAATACACCTGAACATGTGTCCTTGAATCTAAAATGTAAAAGAAAATATATATTTTATGATTAAAGAGTTACTTTATTATTTTATATGCCTACTGATTCTAATTCTAAACATAAATTATCATAATACATTTGTACAAAATTGTACACTAATACAAATTATAGAAAAAAAGATGTCTTCTATATAATCAATAACATAGAATACAGTAGACTAAAAGATACCAAAGACATGAATTGAATCTGAGTTCACTTGTGGTTTCAAAGTGTCTGAGACTACTTACCCAAATATTTAGAATGGTAAGATACAATCTGTTCCAAGTTTACCTTTTAACATATTAAATCATGTTTACCTTTAACATATTAAATCATGAAATTGCCACTTCCAAATAATTATTTTCTCCATATTCCTGTGACTCTAGGCGTTATGGCCCTGAAGTAAGAACCAGATGTCAGATATAGTTTCAGTCTAGCTACCCCCAAGTTTTATGGGCCCGGAGCGAGAAGAGGGATCCGAATTGGATGAGGTTGCTGGTTTCACGGAGGATGGTAGTACCCGAGTAATAATGGAAGGGGATAGTTGTGTGGAAGAGAGTCGGTTTAATCGAAATGGTGTATGTCTGATAACACATTTGTTATCCGTTTGGTTACATGAATGGTTAATTCTTGTTGAATATTCCTGTGTGGAACAAGTTTCAGTTGATTGAGGTTTTCTAGTCTTGGAGAATTGATTTTTCCTGTACATGCTTATATGCATGGGGCAGATAGATTAATGCACGATTAAACATATATGTCTTATGTAAGATTATACATATAAGTACTAATACATATTCATGGGGAGGGGCATTAAATGCACGATATACATACACCTTTCATAGAAGGTGTATTAGTTGATCGTATCGAAATCGCGGATATGAGGCTCGGACTCATAGAAAAAGTGAGGTGAGGATAAGTGTTTTTGCTATGAAGTTGATTGTAAATATTTCGGGTGTAAAGATGTTATGTAGTGCACCTAGAAAGATGATGGTAGTTAGAGCATTTTATTATAATAATGTTAGTGTATTCTGCTATGAAAGAATAGGGGCAAATGGTCCTGCAGCATATTCAACATTTGAATCCTGAGACCAACTCTGACTCGCCCTCGGTGAGATCAAAGGGTGCTCGATTTGTTTCGGCTAATGTTGAGATAAATCATATTGCTAGTGGTCAGAAGGGGAGAAGTAGTCAAGAGTATTCTTGAGTTGTAATTAGTGTTATTAGTGTAAAGGATCCATTTATTAGGAGAATTGCTAGGAGAATAATTGCGAGGGTTACTTCATAGGAGATTGTTTGGGCTACTGTTCGGAGTGCACCAATTAGTGCGTATTTAGAGTTTGACGTTCAGCCTGATCAGAGAATAGAGTATACGGCTAGACTGGATGTTGCTAGAATAAATAGGACGCTTAGGTTTATGTTGAGGAGAGGGTGTGGTATGGGTATGGGAATTCATATAATGAGAGCTAGGGATAGAGCAAGAGTTGGTGCAATGATGTAGAGTAGAGATGTTGATGTAAGTGGGTGGAGGGGTTCTTTGATAAATAATTTTATGGCATCTGCAAAGGGTTGGAGGAGACCATAGGGCCCAAGGATGTTAGGGCCTTTTCGGAGTTGCATATATTCTAGTACTTTGCGTTCTGCTAATGTTAGGAAGGCTATAGCTAGGAGAACTGGGATAATTAGGATTAGTAGATTAATTAGAAACATGTTGTTAAGAAGAGGAGTTGAACCTCTGATAATAAAGTTTTAAATTTTATGCAATTACCGGGCTCTGCCATCTTAACGAACCCTGTTCTTGGGTAGGATTATTTATTAATTTATTAGATTAAGATTATTTCATCTATTAAATAAGGGACGCTTCAAGTAGAGGTAGGTCCCATCTTTCTTGTCCTTTCGTACTGGGAGAGATAATAAATAGATAGAAACCGACCTGGATTGCTCCAGTCTGAACTCAGATCACGTAGGATTTTAATCGTTGAACAAACGAACCATTAATAGCGGTTGCACCATTGGGATATCCTGATCCAACATCGAGGTCGTAAACCCTATTGTCGATATGGACTCTGTAATAGGATTGCGCTGTTATCCCTAGGGTAACTTATTCCGTTGTTCAAAATAAGTTTGGATCAATAAATGATTTTTACTTAGACTGGTAAGGTCTTGGGTATTATCATTTGGAGGGTTTTTTGTGCTCCGAGGTCACCCCAACCGAAATTTACGGCTCATGTTCAGCTTAGTGTTAATCCTATTAGGTTATTTTAGTACTGGTTGAGTAGTTAAATTGAAGCTCCATAGGGTCTTCTCGTCTTATTGAAATATCCCCGCCTCTTCACGGAGATGTCAATTTCACTGATTGGAAGTAGGAGACAGTAAAACCCTCGTGTGGCCATTCATACTAGTCCTTATTTAGAGAACAAGTGATTATGCTACCTTTGCACGGTCAGGATACCGCGGCCGTTTAATAAATATATCACTGGGCAGGCAGTGCCTCTAATATTAGTTATGCTAGAGGTGATGTTTTTGGTAAACAGGCGGGGTTAAAAGTTTTGCCGAGTTCCTTTTACTTCTTTTAATCTTTCCTTTGGATGGATCGCATACCTGTGTTGGGTTAACAATGGGTATAATAAGTTGTATATTTATAATTGTTTATATTGGGTTGTTAACTATCAGTGGATTATCCGGTCTGATATAAACTTATGCGAGGAGAATAATTTCTTGTTACTTATACTAGCAGTATTGCTTCTATTATTTATAGATTGGTCCAGTGTAGTTATAGGAGTTGTATTTGGTTTTTGAGATTAAGGTACTTTTGGTAAGTTGAGCTTAGATGCTTTCTTAATGGGTGGCTGCTTTTAGGCCAACTATGGAAAAGATTTTAATTACT
>NW_007252438.1:2654-3440 GCF_000164805.1 Carlito syrichta | reverse complement strand
TGGGGGGCAGGGAGCACTGGGCAATACAGGAATGTCTCCTCGGCACTGGGGAGGCCGAAACAGGAAGATGTCAGAGCCTGGTAGCTTGAGACCAGGCTGGATTCCATAGCAAAATCCAACCTTGACCCCCAAGCAAAATCCAGAAAACCGTAGGTGAGGGCAGGCCATGGCGGGAGGATCGCCTCTGGCCCAGAGTTCAAGACTCGGCAAGAAAATCAGGATGAAGCCCAAATGGAAAGCCTGTGATCGCAGCAATTTTGGAGGCCCGGGCCAAGAGGTTGGCCCAAGTCGGGGAATTTGAGAGCAACCTGGGCAACCTAGTGAGGAAAGAAAAACTAGATAGAAGGAAAGAAAGAAAGAAAGAAAGAAAGAAAGAAAGAAAGAAAGAAAGAAAGAAAGAAAGAAAGAAAGAAATCCATTTATTGAAAATCTTTTGCCCTCATTCCTTCCTCACTCAACTCCCCCACATGTGACTGTCCCCCTACTCGACACCCTCCAGCTCCAACCACACCAAAATGACTGACCCCACACTGGTGCAGGAGTTACAGATTCTCCCTGGATGGGTTCCTGCTGGATCTCTTCTCTGAGGTGAGAAATGTGCTACAGGCTGGCAGACCCTCTGAGCCAGCAATGAGGACCTTCCGAAAGAAAGCCCAGGGACACGTCCCTCACCCAGGGACATTTCTTCCCCCACAATTCCATTTTTCCTGAATCTAAAGAAAGTCTCCCTGTGAACACACCACACGCAGTTGAGAATCTGTGTATGATTCTGATGTTTTTGGAGAC
>NW_007252438.1:0-1469 GCF_000164805.1 Carlito syrichta | reverse complement strand
ATCCTGCCTGACAGAGACTCAGGGGACAACAAAGATGCCTCCCACGTGCGTCACAATGGGAATCCTAGACTCCACAGGGAAGGTCCACGTGGGCAGGACATGATGGAGTGATCTGGAGAGGAAGCGACCCTCCACCCACCCGTAGGTTGCAGACAGGGTGACCAGAACCTGGACTGGTCATAGCGTTGCCTCCCCGTCTTGATAGCTCTGTGCCCAATGAACACCCTAGCTCGCGGTTGTCTGTTCTGTGAGCTCATACATGTCTTTTCTGTGGTGTACAAGTGCGGAGGGTGGAGTCTGACCTTCTGGGGTGTGTGGCCAAAGGTGTGTGACAGAAGTGCCCAGTGGCCACCTTTGAAACCTTCCATGAACGAGAGACCTGAAAGTGTCTTACTCTCTCATCCCTGAGGGTGCCTCCTCATTCTTGGTGGCAGGGATGGTGGTGGTGGTGGAGGTAATTATTATTATTTGGAATTGGAATCCTGGTCTTTCACCCAGGCCAGAGGGCAGGGGCACACTTATGGCCACCATGGACTCTGCCTGCCAGACTCAGGTGATCCTACCGCCTGGGATCCCCAAGTGGCTGGAACCACAGGTCTATGCCACCACACCCAGCTAATCTTTGGATTTATTTGTGATGGCTGAGACGAGGTCTCACTCTGTGTCCCAGCCTGGTGTCAGATCCACAGGTTCAGGTTGTCCACTTGCCTGGGACACTGAAGGGCTGGGATGCCAGGCTTAGCCCCGGAGCCCGACCAGTGGTTGTTGTGGTGGTGGTTGGTATTATTATTTAGAGTCAGAGTCCCACTCTGTTGCTCAGGCTGGAGTGCAGTGACACAGACTTGGTCAACACAACCTCCTCTGGCTGGCCTCCAGAGTCCACTCACCATTTCCTCCTGAGTAGCCGGAACAACAGGCATGCGACACCATGCTCCAATCATTTTTTGGGGTTCTTGTAGAGACAAGGTTTCACCGAAGTGCCCGGGTTGGTGTCGAACCTGGGGCCTAAGGCCACCCTCTCGCCTTGGCCTCCCATATCGCTGGAATGACAGGCATGAGCTGCAGCACCTCACCTCCACACCCTTCTCTGTTGCCCACAATGAGGCCCACTCCCTTCCAGTGACCCGGGACACTGTAGAGGTATGTTGGAGTCGCCCACCAAACCCTCCACCAGGGGAGGTCCAGGCTTATGGGTGTGTCTCTGCCGGGGTGCCCACCCCACTGCCTGCCTCAATCCCCAGGATGGACCCACTCCCTCCTCTCAGGGGTTGTCCTGGGAAAGGGAGGTTGTGAATCTAAAAACTTAGAGGGAGCAGGTACTGCACGACGACTCATGCCTGTCACCTCAGCACTCAGGGAGGCAGAGATGGGAAGATGGCCGTAGCCCAGAACTTGAGACCATGCTGGACACCATAGCAAGCCTCCACCTTGACCCCAAGCAAAGCCCAAAAACCTTGGGTGAAGGCAGG
>NW_007252437.1:1600-10230 GCF_000164805.1 Carlito syrichta | reverse complement strand
CACCTCTTAGGAAGACGGCCTGTAGTTTTTGGGTTGAGGACTCATATAAGGAAGATACTTTATTCTTTCTTAGCAATATGACGTGTAGTTTCCTGTATATGACCACCTCCATTACCCAGCTTCCTGCTTCACTCTGCAGGATGTCGAGACTGTCCCTGGTGACCGAGAATTCCAGTTTTTTGGATATCAAGAGAAAGACGTCCATAATGTTCTTTGGGAACTGGAATCCACGATTCCTGGTTCCCATTCACAAGACCTCCCCAAAAAGTGGAATCTTCCAAACCCAACATCTCATTTCCGACCTGCAAGCCCTCAAGAATTTTGTGCACTTCGAGGTCACCTGAATCGAGGAATTTTGTACCAATATAACTTTGATTCAGGGGAATATGATTATGTTCGTAGATATTCCTAGGGAAAAAAAAGGTTTCGTAGGACCAGATCCTTGATTGCATCTAACAAGAGGACCAGAAAGTTCCTGAGGATCTCTAATGACAGATTTAGCGTATCCACGGAGCAAGTAACTCTGAAAATGTATGGACACAGATGCCTAGATTGCTGATTAAACCTTATCAAGGGTCCCGGTAGATTCCGGAAAATGAGAATTCCTAGACAGGATTTCCTTTTCGTTTTCAGTAAGATTCCCTGATTTTTCCTGTCAATGTGGATTCCAGACTCAGAATATCAAAAGACAGATGTCCAGAAGTTTCTTAGTGACGTGGATTCCATGATTCTTGTTTACCTTTAAAAATACGTACAAAACATTTGGCAACTGCAAAACACTTGTCCCGTCTCAAAATAAAAAGAGACACGGAAGGGGAAGGATTACATTGTTCACCTTAATACCAGAGGTACATCCAAATATGGCAAGAAGATTCTTTTTGTCCTGGAATCTGGCCTTAGTTGTTCTGAGGAACCTACCGACTTGGAGTGTCCAATACCCGTTTACAAATTTTAAGATGACCAGAATGTTGTTGGAGTCCTGAAATTACCGATTCATAATATTGCATGAAAAATTGCTCCAAAACATTTGGGGAGCTCGAAGCTCTCTTTCTGGTTTGTCCCGTAGCAGAATCCCGGGGAATTTTTTGGATTGGGGACGCGTGCAGCAAAGATTCTTTATTCATACTGAGTTGGATGCCATGTAGAGTCCTCTATGTGTGGACTCTCTTTCCCTAGATTCCTGTTTCGAAACCCTGATTCTTGTTTAGCTTTTAGTAAGACGCCATGTAGATTTTTTGATAGACCAACCGTGGAAAAGAGATTTCTTCTTCTTTCTTAGCAAGAGGCCATGTAGTTTCCTGCATATGAGGATTGCTATTACTCACATGCATGTCTCGAAACCCTGATTCTTCTTCAGGCATTTGCAAGATGCTGTGTAGATTTTCAGGACTGAGGACTCAGATAACACAGATTCCTTATATTTAGCAACAGCCATGCAGTTGCCTGTATATGAGTACTCCTGTTCACAGATACATGGGTCGAAAGCTTGATTCTTGTTTAGATCTTAGGAAGACGCCGTGTACATTTTTGGGCATTGAGAAAACATGTCACCCAGATTCCTAATTCTGTCTTAGGAAAAGTCACTGCAGTTGCCTGTATATGAGGATTTCATTTCCCTAGATTATGCTTCAAAAACCCAAATTGGTGTTTAGCCCTTAGCAAGACAACCTGAAGATTTTTTTGGGATGGAGGACACGTGGAAACATGATTCCTTATTCTCCTTTAGCAATAGATAGTGCAGTTTCCTGTATATGAGGACTGCCATTATTCAAAACCCAACTCCCAAAACCTGAATGTTGGTTACCTCTTAGCAAGATGCTCTGCAAGATTTTGGTATGAAGGCCTCGTGTAAGCAAGATTCCTTATTCTTCTGTAGCAACATGTCGTGTAGTGTTCTGTATATGAGGATTCCCATTACTGAAATTCATGCTTCATTCTCAGCAAGACCCAAAGTTATTTCCTGGTGACCTAGAATTCCAGTTACTTGGATATCAAGAGAAAGACTCCCATAAAGTTCTTGAGAAATTGGATCCCAAGATTCCTGGTCCCTTTTCGAAAGAAACACTAAAAATTTGGCGACATAGAAGACCAGATTGCTGATTAAACCTTATCAAGAGACTTTGTGGATTTAGGCGATTGAGAACTCCAGGAACTGGATTCTCTTTCTGGTCCACAAGATTCCCTGACTTTTCCTGTCTATGTGGATTCCCAAACTCTGTGTACAAAAATGCAGATGCCCAGATGTTTCCCAGTGACGTGGAATCCATGAATCCTGGTTACATTTTAATAATTCGTACTAAATATATGGCAAGTGCCAAACACTCGGCCCCTCTCTAAATAAAGTACAAACGGAAATTTAAGGATTACCAAGTTCATCTTAAGACCAGAGTTACT
Source organism: Carlito syrichta (assembly GCF_000164805.1). NCBI lineage: Eukaryota > Metazoa > Chordata > Mammalia > Primates > Tarsiidae > Carlito > Carlito syrichta. The sequence goes on along the minus strand of NW_007252437.1, from coordinate 7,836 downwards.
TCCAAATACGGCAAAATGATACTTTTTTCCAGGAATCTGGCCTTAATTTTCCCGAGGAACTTATGGGACTTGTACTACCAGATACCCGATTACAACTCTCAAGAAAACCAGAATGTTGCTGAAGTCCTGAAATGACTGATTCATAATACCCACAAGCCAAATATCTCCGAAACATGAGACAAGCTCGAAGCCTTGATTCTTGTTTATACCGCAGCAAGACACCAGGAGAATTTTTCAGAATGTGAACTAGTGTATCACTGATTCCTTATTCTTCCTTAGTGAAGGGGCGTGTAATGTCTTGTATATGAGGACTCCCTTTCCCTAGAATCCTGTTTGGAAACGCTGATTTTATTTTGCCATTAGCAAAATCTCATGTAGATATTGTGAGGGAGTAACTGTGTAAAACAGGTTTCTTATTTCTCCTTACCTACAGATCGAGTAGATTCTGTACATGAGGACTGCTATTACCTATGTTCCAGCTTCTAAACCCTGATTCCTGTAGGGCCCACAGCAGATGGCTTGTTGATTTTTAGAACTGAGGACTGCTATAACCCCTATTCTTTTTCTTCCTTGGCAAGGTGCTGTTTATTTTCTTTTATATTAGGACTCTCATTAGATACATCCTGCTTCAAAACTCTGATTCTTTTTAGCACTTTCCAAGATGCTCTGTAGATTTTTGGAATTGTGGACTCGTGTATCCCAGATTCCTTATTCTTTCTTACCAAAAGGTCATGTAGTTGCCTGTAAATAAGGACTCCGTTTCCCAGATTCATGCTCGAAAACACCATGATTCGTGTTTAGACCATAGCAAGACGACCTGAGGTTTTCTTGGGATTGAGGACACGAGTAACGCTGATTTCTTATTCTTACTTAGCAATAGGCAGTGAAGTTTCCTGTATGTGAGGACTTCCATTACCCAGATTCCTACTTCAATCCTGATTCGTGGTTACCTCTTAGGAAGACGGCCTGTAGTTTTTGGGATTGAGGACTCATATAAGGAAGATACTTTATTCTTCCTTAGCAATATGACGTATAGTTTCCTGTATATGACCACCTCCATTACCCAGCTTCCTGCTTCACTCTGCAGGATGTCGAGACTGTCCCTGGTGACCGAGAATTCCAGTTTTTTGGATATCAAGAGAAAGACGTCCATAATGTTCTTTGGGAACTGGAATCCACGATTCCTGGTTCCCCTTCACAAGACCTCCCCAAAATGTGGAATCTTCCAAACCCAACATCCCATTTCCGACCTGCAAGCCCACAAGAATTTTCTGCACTTCGAGGTCACCTGAATCGAGGAATTTTGTACCAATATAACTTTGATTCAGGGGAATATGATTATGGTCGTAGATATTCCTTGGATAAAAAAAAAGGTTTCGTAGGGCCAGATCCTTGATTGCATCTAACAGGATGACCAGAAAGTTCCTGAGGATCTCTAATGACAGATTTAGCGTATCCACGGAGCAGGTAGCTCTGAAAATGTATGGACACAGAAGCCTAGATTGCTGATTAAACCTTATCAAGGGGCCCGGAAGATTCCAGAAAACAGAACTCCTAGAACCAGATTTTCTTTTCGTTCTCAGTAAGATGTCCTGATCTTTCCTGTCGATATGGTTTCCAAACTCAGTATATCACAATACAGATACCCAGGAGTTTCCTAGCGACGTGGATTCCATGATTCCTGTTTACTTTTAATATTACATACTTAACATTTGGCAACTGCAAAACCCTTGTCGCGTCTCAATATAAAAAGAGACACGGAAGGGGAAGGATTACAGGGTTCACCTTAATACCAGAGGTACATCCAAATATGGCAAGAAGATTCTTTTTGTTCTGGAATCTGACCTTAGTTGTTCTGAGGGACCTAATGGACTTGGCGTGCTCAATACCCGTTTACAACTTTTAAGAGGACCAGACTGTTGCTGGAGTCCTGAAATGACCGATTCATAATATCCGCATGCTAATTTCCTCCAAAACATTTGGGGAGCGCGATGCTCTGTTTCATGTTTGTCCCATAGCAGACACCTTGGGAATTTTTTGGATTGGGGCCGCGTATAGTAAAGATTCTTTTTTTTTTTTTTTTTTTTGAGTGAAAGTCTCACTCGGTCACCCAGACTGGAGTGCAGTGGCCGCTTCCGGCCACCGCAGCCTCGACCTGCTGGGCTCTGGCGATCCTTCCGCCTCAGCCTTCCAAGTAGCCGGAATTACAGGCATGCGCTACCATGCCCAGCTGATTTTTTGATTTATTGTAGAGATGAGGTCTCGCTGCCCAGGCGGGTCTCGAACTCGCGGGCTCAGGCAATCCACTCACCTCAGCCTCCCAAAGGCGCGGGATTACAGGCTGAGCCACTGAGCCCGGCTAGTAAAGATTCTTTATTCGTACTTAGTTGGAGGCCGTGTAGAGTCCTCTATGTGTGGACTCTTTCCCTAGAATCCTGTTTCGAATCCCTTATTCTTGTTTCGCCCTTAGTAAGATGCCATGTAGATTTTTCGATAGATGAACCGTGGAAAAGAGATTTCTTTTTCTTTCTTAGCAAGAGTCCATGTAGTTTCCTGCATATGAGGATTGCTATTACTCACATTCATGCCTCGAAACCCTGATTCTTCTTCAGGTGTCAGCAAGATGACCTGTAGATTTTCAGGACTGAGGACTCAGATAACACAGATTCCTTATATTTAGCAACAGTCGTGCAGTTGCCTGTATATGAGTACTCCTGTTCACAGATACATCCATTGAAAGCTTGATTCTTCTTTAGATCTTAGGAAGACACCGTGTACTTTTTGGGGATTGAGAAAACATGTCACCCAGATTCCTTATTCTTTCATAGGAAAAGTCAGTGCAGTTTTCTGTATATGAGGATTTAATTTCCTAGGTTATGCTTCAAAAACCCAAATTTGTGTTTAGCCCTTAGGAAGACACCCTGATGCTTTCTTGGGAATGGAGGACACGTGTAAACATGATTCCTTATTCTCCTTTAGCAATAGACAGTGCAGTTTCCTGTGTATGAGGACTGCCATTATACAGATTTCTTCTCCCAAAACCTGAATGTTGGTTTCCTCTTAGCAACATGCTCTTTAGGTTTTTCTGAAGGAGGACTCGTGTAAGCAAGATTCCTTATTCTTGCCTAGCAACTGGTCGTGTGGCGTTCTGTATATGAGGACTCCCATTACTGAAATTCAGGCTTCATTCTCAACAAGAAGCAAAGATATTTCCTGGTGACCTAGAATTACAGTTATTTGGATATGAAGAGAAAGATTCCCATAAAGTTATTTAGGTTTTGGAACCCAAGATTCCTGGCCCCTTTTCAAAAGACACACTAAAAATTTGGCGACATAGGACACCAGATTGCTATTTAAACCTTATCAAGAGTCCTTTTGGATTTAAGCGATTGAGAAAACCAAGAACCGGATTCCCATTCCGTTCTCAGCAAGACACCCTATATTCCCAGTCCATGTGGATTCCATAAGTCTGTACACACAATGCAGATGCCCAGATGTTTCCTAGGGATGTGGAATCCATGTATCCTGGTTACATTTTAATAATTCGTACTAAATACTTGTCAACTGCAAAATCCTCACCCCCTCTCCAAATAAAGTACAAACGGAAATTTAAGGATTACCAAGTTCATCTTACGAACAAAGTTACATCCAAATAAGGCAAAATGATACTTCTTTCCTGGAATCTAGCCTTAATTGTCGCAAGGAACCTAAGGGACTTGTACTGCCAGATACCAGATTACAACTCTCAAGATGACCAGAATGTTGCTGGAGTCCTGAAATGACTGATTCATAATACCCACAAGCCAAATATCTCTGAAACATGAGATGAGCTCGAAGTCTTGATTTTTGTTTATACCGCAGCAAGACACCCTGAGAATTTTTCAGACTGTGGACTAGTGTATCACAGGTTCATTTTTCTTCCTTTTCTAGGGACCGTGTAATGTCCTGTATATGAGGACTCCCTTTCCCGAGAATACTGTTTGGAAACCCTGATTCTTATTTTGCAATTAGAAAGATGTCATGTAGATAATCTGACGGAGGAACCGTGTAGAATAGGTTTCTTATTTCTCCTTAGCTAGAGATCGTGTAGATTCTGTATATGAGGACGTCTGTTACATGTGTTCCAGCTTTTAAACTCTGATTATTATTTAGCCCACAGCAGATGGTCTGTTGATTTTCCTGACTGAGGTTTGTTATAACCTCGATTCTTTTTCTTCCTTGACAAGGGGCTGTGTATTGTCCTGTATAATAGGACGCTCATTAGATAAATCCTGCTTCGAAACTGTGATGACTTTTTAGCACATTTCAAGATCCTTTGTAGATTTTTAGGAATGATGATACGTGTAACCCAGTTTCCTTATTCTTTCTTAGCAAAAGTTCATGTAGTTGCCTTTAAATAAGGACTCCATTTGCCAGATTCATGATCGAAAACACCATGATTCGTGTTTAGCCCATAGCAGGACGACCGGAGGTGTTTTAGGATTGAGCACACGAGTAACGCTGATTCCTAATTCTTACTTAGCAATAGGCAGTGAGGTTTCCTGTGTGTGAGGACTCCCATTTCCCAGATTCCTACTTCAAAAACCTGATTCGTGGTTACCTCTTAGGAACACAGGCTGTAATTTTGGGATTGAGGACTCATTTAAGGAAGATTTCTTATACTTCTTAGCAATATTACATGTAGTTTCCTGTATATGATGACCTCTGTTACCCAGCTTCCTGCTTCACCCTGCAGGATGTTGAGACTGTTCTTTGTGACCGAGAATTCCAGTTTTTTGAATATCAAGAGAAAGACGTCCATAATGTTTTTGGGAACGGAAAATTCAAGATTCCTGGATCCCCTTCACAACACCTCCCCAAAATATGGAATATTCCAAACTCAAACCCCAATTCCTACCTTCCCACCCACAAGAATTTTCTGTACTGTGAGGTCACCTGAATAGAGGAATTTTGTACCAATATACCTTTTGATTCTGGGGAATATGAGTATGGTCGTAGAAGGTCCCAGGAAACAAAAGGATTTCTAGGGCCAAATCCTTGAATACAACAAACAAGAGGACTAGAAAGATCCTGAGGATGTTTAAAGACAGATTTAGCGTATCCACGGAGCAAGGAGCTCTGAAAATGTAGGGACCCAGAAGCCCATATTGCTGATTAAACCTTATCAAGAGGACCTGTAGATTCCCAAAAATGAGAACTCCTAGAACCGGTTTTCCTTTATATTCTCAATAAGATGCCCTGATTTTTCCTTTGGATTTGGTTTCCAAATTCAGTATATCAAAAGACAGATGCCCAGAAGATTCCTAGGGACGTGGTTTCCCTGATTCCTTGTTACCATTAAAACTACGTAGTAAATATTGGGCAAGTGCAAAACACTTGTCCCGACTCAAAATAAAACAGACACTGAAGGGGAAGGATTACAGGGTTCACCTTAAGACCAGAGTTACATCCAAATATGGCAAGAAGATTCTTTTTGTCCTGGAATCTGGCCTTAGTTGTTCCAAGGAATCTAACGGACTTGGAGAGCCCAATACCCGTTTACAACTTTTAAGAGGACCAGAATGTTGCTGAAGTCCTGAAATGACCGATTCATAATATCCACATGCTAAATTTCTCTGAAACATTTGGGAAGCTCGAAGCTCTTGTTTGTCTTGTTTCTTGTTTGTCCCATAGCAGACAACCTGGGAATTTTTTGGATTGAGGACGCGTACAACAATGATTCTTTATTTGTACTTAGTTGGAGGCTATGTAGTGTCCTGTATGTGAGGCCTCTCTTTCCCTTGATTCCTCTTTCGAAACCCTGATTCTTGTTTAGCCCTTATTAAGACGCCAAGTAGATTTTTTGATAGAGGAAACGTGGAGAACAGATTTTTTTCTTTTCTTAGCAAGAGGCCATGTAGTTTCCTGTATATGCGGATTGCTATTACCCATATTAATGGCTCGAATCCATGATTCTTCTTCAGCCTTTAGCAAGATGCCCTGTAGATTTTCAGGACTGAGGACTCGTATAAACCAGATTCCTTATTTTTAGCAACAGTCGTGCAGTTGCCTGTATATGAGTTCTCATGGTCAATGATAGTGGCGTCAGAAGCTTGATTCTTGTTTGGATCTTAGGAAGACGCCGTATACTTTTTTGGAGATTTAGAAAACATGTCAACCACATTCATCATTCTTTCTTAGAAAAAGTCAGTGTAGTTGCCTGTATAGGATGATTTTCATTTCCCTAGTTTATGCTT
>NW_007252437.1:0-965 GCF_000164805.1 Carlito syrichta | reverse complement strand
CATCTGGCCTTAATTTTCCCAAGGAACTTAAGGGATTTGAGCTACCAAATACCCGATTGCAACTCTCAAGAGGACCAGAATGTTGCTGGAGTCCTGAAATGACTGATTTATAATACCCACAAGCCAAATATCTCTGAAACATGAGACGAGCTCTAAGCCTTGAATCTTGTTTATACCACAGCAAGACACCATGAGAATTTTTCAGATTTTGGACTAGTGTTTCCCAGATTCCTTATTCTTCTTTAGCGAGGGGTCGTGCAATATCCTGTATTAGGGGACTCCCTTTCCCCAGAATCCTGTTTGGAAACCCTGATTCTTGCTTTGCCCTAGCAAGATGTCATGTAGATATTGCGATGGAAGAATCATTTAAAAGATGTTTCTTAGTTCTCCTTAGCTAGAGATCATGAGATTCTGCATATGAGGACTGCTATTACCTATGTTCCAGCTTCTAAATCCTGACTCTTGTTTAGCCCTCAGCAGATGGCCTGTTGATATTTAGGACTGAGGACTGATATAACCCCGATTCTTTTTCTTCCTTGGCAAGGGGTTGCGTATTTTCCTGTTTATTAGGACTCTCATTAGATACATCCGCTTCGAAACTCTGATAATTTTTTGCACTTTTCAAGATGCTCTGTAGATTTTTGGGATTGAGGACTCGAATGACTCAGATTACTTATTCTTTCTTAGCAAAAGGTCATGAAGTTGCCTGTAAATAAGGACTCCATTTCCCAGGTTCATTCTCGAAAACACCATGATTCATGTTTACCCCGTAGCAAGATGACCTGAAGTTTTTTGGGACTGAGGACACGAATAAGGCACATTCCTTATTCTTACTTAGCAATAGGCATTGAAGTTTCCCGTATGTGAGGAATCCCATTACCCAGATTCCTAATTCATAAACCTGATGCGTGGTTACATCTTAGGAAGACAGCCTGTAGTTTTTGGGATTGAGGACTCATATAAGG
>NW_007252436.1:0-6976 GCF_000164805.1 Carlito syrichta | reverse complement strand
TTGGAGGTACTAGACAGACATGAATCTTGGGAGACGGTCACTATGGATTTCACTAGGCTGATGGGAGGTACCTGTGTATTTCTGCCACAAAGAAGTAATCATAAACATTGGGTGTCTTATATTTCAGTAAGACATTTCATTGTATCTGATGCCTTTTCAGCATTTGCCAAAGTTGGAGGTTACAAGAGTTTTACAGAGAAGTACATGAATGTCATCCCATCCATAGTTGAAGTGGACAACCTGACAATTGACACTAAGTGCTATACTCCTCAAGGAGACTCCCTCCACATTTTCCAAGATCCTGTCACTGGAGACATTCCATGGCCAGGAATTATATTTGGAACGCACATTATAGTTTTGTGATACTGGTGCACAAATCAGGTAAAGTGTGTGTGTGTGTGTCTGTGTGTGTGTGTGTATGTGTGTGTGCATTTGTTTGTGCCACTCTTCCTTGTCTCATAGAAAAGTATTTAGTTTCTATTTTGTACACACATATATCATTTAGAGAGTCAAATATTTCTACGAGTCTTGTTATTAAAAAAAATAGCTGCCTAGGGACTCACTCTCTACCATATTTCTTGATGCTCAGAGCAGAACACTTTCAGCTCTTTTAATTACATGTCTGGGCATTTATTTCTATTCTCTAAATCCTTGTGTTCATTGTGTGGTCTGTGAATCATCAGCATGGGCATCACCTTGGACCACACTAGAAATAAACACTCCCAAATCCTATTCAAACCCATTAAACCAGAATTTGCTTATTAACCTTTGCCTAAGTTATTCAAATGAATACTTGCCTTGCTCCCTCTTGGTTTTCCAGTTTTAGGATTTTTCTGTTGGCTCCCTATGTTGAAAGATGAAAGTTCAAGTCTCTTTCAACTTTCCTTTCTTAATCCTGTACAAGTGCACATTTTGTTCCCCATCCTCCCAATAGATTTAAATCCCAATTTTGGAGAGATCAGCATTCATTCCTACCATTTTAGTAACTAATGAGTGTGATTCACAGCTGAACCACATGACAACCTCTGACTAATCGTTCTTTAGTTTTTTTACCTCATGGAATTGATAATTCCTCAATATTTTGTTTCAAATTACCTTGATAATTATTACTCATTAAGCACCAACACCTCTGCAAATGGCCAACATTTCCTGTCAATACTTGCAAGCATATCAAGTATTCTGTCAACACTTTTCCTCATTTTCTCCTAGGTCATTAGTATCTCACAGTCTGAAAGGTTGCCCTCTATGCTTAGTTCCCAACCTTATTCAAGAACTCTTTTACTACTGTCTTCAGAATTCATTTTGCTTCACTCTTAGGTTAGAGCTCTTTTTCCTAGTATCCCATGTCATTTTCTTTCATTGTTTATAACCTCCAATAGTTTCATGAGATGTACTTCATAGGAGATATGTCTATTGTGAAGTTGTATATTTGAAAATGTCTAAATTCTAAACTTTCTTTAATTGATAGTTTGGTCATGTACACACTACTATGTTGGAAATAATTTTCTTAAAGTCATAAATCCATTGTCTTCTGAATACTATTACTGTTGAGAAGTCAGAAGTTATTCCTGATCCTTTGGATATGACTGCCTTTTTCTCCCTGGAAGTTCATCTTTCCTTTGTCTTCACACAATGTACAATTGTATGAATCTATTTTTGCCCATTGTGATAGGCCTGATTAGACTGTGAGCCTATTTAATCTGGTCATTTATGGTTTGGATAATTTTTTTAAAATTCTTTCTAGTTTCCATTTTGTTTTCTTTTTGGCACATTTTATTTTGGAGTGTTGGTCTTCCTCGGGTGTTTTTATCTTTTCTTTGTATTTTCTATCACTTGATCTTTTTGCTCTACTTCCTGAACTTTATCCTCCAGTTTTTATGCCTTTGTCTTTATAACTTAAAAGATCTTATTTTTTTCTGAATATTCTTTTTTATAGCATCTGGGTTTATTTTACTTTTTGTTTTTGAAGTGTCTTCTCTCTGAAAAGTCTCTACTTCAAGCTTACAATTTCACAATTTTTAGCCTGTCTTGAATCAGTAGTCACAGTTTTACTTTTCTCTACATAATGAACTTGTTTTCCCAAAATATCTACCAAAGAATGCATCATTTAGCCATTGAATTGTGGCACCATCCTTGTTATTTATATTTCATTTCTGACTATTTTACTTGCCTCCTATAAGTAGCCTTATATTCACCATTACATCTAATTGCCTGACCCTGCTTTCCTGCTGGCAGGTCTCCCTTCCTCACCTTTGGTTTATGTAGTACCCTCAACTGCCTGCTTTTATCCCTCTGCCTAAAAATGATGTTTTCTCCTCCAGCATTGAATGCTACCACCTGTTATCCTTAATGGATTGCTTATCCAAAGAAAATTAAGCATGAAAAGGCATCTCTGTTTTCTGACAGTCCTTGAAAAAAATCAAGAAGTTATAGCATTATGGGTCGAAATCCTGCTTTGTTACAAAATTCTTAGTTGAGAAACTATACTATTTAAGTAGCAATTATAAAATTGTATGCATTCTTTTTCTCATGACTATCACATCTGATTCTTAACTAGATGAGGTTCTCACAATATTCTGAAAAAATCTAGAAGTTAATGTCTCTGTGTTCTATCCTGATGGCTGCCTGACTATGGTTTTTCCATAGCAACTGGACTTCTCAAGGAGGCAATTGTCTCATAACAATAAAGAGATATCGATGATGCTTGGAATGCTAAAGACTTAATAATGTAAACCACAATTTGCAAGGGAATCAGTAGTGACAACTTTGTACCTGAAGAGGTACACTACTATTGTTGCATAGCAGCCTGAGAGCTGTAAGCATATTTTAATCATAGCTAAGCTTTATTGATTTCTATGTACCAAGACTCTTACTATATTACACCAAATATTCAAAAATCCTTGTAACAGATAACCCTATTTTATAGATGAGAAACTTGAACTCATGGAGGTCAAATAATGTATATAGGAATAGAGGATCAAATCCTGATCATATACAAAAGCCCATTATTTTCCACTAGCAATGACATTATTTCTGTGTTTAAATATATCACAGTTGTGCATATTTTGGAGGTACATGTGATATTCTGATACATGTATACAATCTGTAATGATCAAATCAGGGTAATTGGAATATCCATCACCTCAAACATTTATCTTTGAGTTGGGAACATTACAATTCTTCTTTTCTAGCTATGTTGAAAAATACAATGTTATTGTTAACTATAACTTCCCTACTGTATTATACAATACTAAAATGTGTTCCTTCCATCTAACTATGTTTTTGCATTCATTAATCAACTTTTCTTCATACTCCTCTCCCTTTTTCAACCTCTAATAACCATGATTTTTACTCTCTACTTCCATGAGATTCACTCTTTTTGCTTCCACATATAAGAGAGAATATGTTATATTCGTCTTTCTATTTCTGGCTTATTTCACTTAACATAATGACCTCCAGTTCCAACCATGTTGCTGAAATGAAAGGATTTTATTCTTTTTAATGACTGAATAATTGGCCATTGTGTGTGTGTGTGTGTGTGTGTGTTATGAAATGGAAAATCATATTATATATATCTCACACTTTTAAACTATTCATCATTTGATGGATATTTAAGATGATTCCATATGTTGGCTTTTATGTGCAGATATCTTTTTTATATACTAATCAGACCCACTTATTGTAACATCCCTAAAATGTGATGCTCACCTTTCTTGAAATCATCTGGTTATTTCATGAGTATGCTGTGTTTTCCCCACAGGTTATTATCCAGCTCTGCCTATGCAGCAAGGACATGTCTCACATGAAGGCCACCTGCACCAGGTATGAGTACTTGAAGCTGCTGCCCATGTTCTTCATGGTGATACCAGGAATGATCAGCAGCATTCTGTATACAAGTAAGCCCTCAGTCCATACATTCTTTCCTTTTTATTCTTGAGAAAAATGTTTTTAGCAATATCTGGGCAAACTAGAAAATCCATTCTGGAAACAAGTAAAAGCAGAATTCCAGGTGGAGGGGACAGCTTGTGCAGAGAGTCAGAGGAGGAAAATGTGGCACATATGACACTCTATTTCCTTAACTTTTTTATATTGACTGTCTGTGTCATTGTAGAGTCTTTAAGTCCTGTGTACACAAACACCTAGGATTTAAGGAAGTCACGAGAATATGGCTGAAAGGGCACAGGAAGGTGAGGGAGAATTGTGTTAATTTGAGTTGGGTAAGTTGTAGTGGCTGAGTTTAGTGACATATGTTTTAGAGATTTTTGAAATGCAATGCTATGTCTTGGTCAGTCTTCTGTGATAGCTGGAAACTGATTCAAGCCATGAAGTCAGGTTTTTAGGAGTAGGTAAATTTCTGAGTCAGTTTAGAGTAACTTCTCATGTTGAAAATCTTCCTTAAAAATCAACTTTCTTTCTTTATTATGAAATTTGAAGAAAATATAATTGAATCGTTCTTGGCTCATCAAGGACTCGTTTTTGTTGGGGCTATCCATTAGATAGCACTGAATGCACTTCATACTTCACATTTTCTCACCAGTGCATCAGTTTATTTCACTGAAATCTTGTTAAGATGAACATCACATGACACATATCACTTCTTATTGCAGCATCACAGTATTGTTTATAACAGTAAAAATTTATAGATATCCAACAAGTAGGGAATGGTCAAAGAAATCACTGTATACCTCCTCTATGGAAAACTTCACACAAGACACTGAAGAGCATCTCAAAACTTGGGAAAATGCCGAGATTACTATGTATAATGCCAAACATTCTTCAAAATAATATTTAAACAATTACTATTGTTATGTAAAAAAGACATTTATCTGTGGGAAAAGATTAGAAAATTAAAAAACATGGAAAAAAGCTAATGTGCTAAAGTGCCATTATTCTGGGTTATTCTTTATCAAATTTTCTCTATCTTTCATCATAATAATGTTTAAGAAAAGAATCATCAAGATATTGTGCAACTACCACGGAGGGGACATCATCATACATGAGACAGTCATCCCAATTGACCATCACAAGTGACACCTCTTCTTAAATACAGGTGAAAAACACTAGGCTATATGAGACTGATCTTTGGAGTTCTGTGTTCCAGAAGAACATACTCTTTTGCTGATTTTCTGAAAGATGGAATCAGCTTCCTCTGTTTGTGCTAATATTCTTGCTGGCAATATCTCAAGGGAGTCTCTGCCCCATGGGGGTTGGTGCACAGGAGGTGGGCATGAGGATGAGACAATTAAGAGCTTGTGATCTGGGCAAAGGGAGACCAGATTCATGGTATGGAGTTCAAAGTTAAATCACTTATTTCCAGGTAGGTGTCTTTCCTCTTTTCTCTACCCACTCAATCATACAACTTATCTCTTCACTCAGCAGTTATGGGTTGTGTCTGTTTGGGCCTCAATGAACTCATCTCTGAACCCTTCTTCAGATAAAGTGGCCTGTGTCATACCTTTGGAATGTGTGAAACAGTGTGGTGTTGAAGTTGGCTGCACTAACTATGCCTAGCCAACAATGGTCCTGGAACTGATGCGTCAAGGTTGGGAAATGTCCCTGCTGGGATAGCCCTGGAAGACTGTGTGAAGATAGGCCTTGAGGAACAGGGAAATGGCATAGTCCTTTATAATTCTTCCTTCCCTTAATTATGTCCAATTCATCATACATTTCCTCAGTTACCAGCTCTGTGCTAAGCCTAGAGATTTCATAGACAAACAGTTATGATTTCTGCTAGAAAAATCTTTACTCCTTCAAATTCAATACTGTCTCTAAAGTAATCAAAAACATTTAAATGACCTATTTGTCAGTAAGAGCTGCATAGTCATAGAACTTATAAACTCAGAGAACTAGACTATTTAGCCTGCTTGCTTTGGGTCAGTGATATTCAAATAATAAATATCCATCTTTGTAACTTACAATTATTTATTGTCTACTGTATGCCAAGCACTAATTTGTGCTCAAAAAACATCAGTGAAATTGGCACAAAGTCCACTATAACTTGGAACTCACATTACAGTATTGTGAGATAGAAACCAAACCACACAGAAGAACTAAGTAAACTATAGGGATACCAGCATTGCTGTGGTGAACAGAAACAGAACAGGTTACAGAATTCAGGACTGGCAAGGTGACCTTAGGTCTATCAAAAGTTGGCTAACATTTCTGTGACCTTTCTCCAACCTGACACAGCATTTTCAGGAGGAAGAGCATTACTCATAAGCATGACACCACATACATCCCTCTCCCACACTATTACTAATGGGCAGAGGCAACTGGAGGATGAAGCTCAGATAATTTTTTTTTAGTTGGAGTCTCACTCTGTCACCCAGGCTGGAGTGCCGTGGAGTGCACTAAAATTCCACACTGGATTATTCTCAGGACACTGGGAAATATGCAGAACATTCTACATGCTAATATGTGTTGATAAATACATGTCAGTCAATACTCTAGTTGATACTTTTGTCTTTGAGTGCCCCTCTGGTTTAGCAAGGCCCTCTTTGGTCATAGCATGCAGTCACTAACCAGTGTTCATCCTCTCCAGGCTCTGGGACTATGAGGCATAATGCTGTCATTCATGTTGACCTCTTTCATGAGCTCTCTGACCACCATCTTCAACAGCACCAGCACCCTCTTCACCATAGACATTTACACCAAGATGTGGAAGCAGGCATCAGAGAAAAAGCTTCTGATAGCTGGACGGTAAGGGAGTCCTGGCTTTTACTTAGATTTCTTTGGAGAATCGCAGTTATAGACATGAATTAGAGCTTCCTTGCCCTTGTCTTCAGTGAAAGGAATCATAGCATTCTGGAGTAGAGGAAGGAACATTTAATTCAACCTCTCTTTCCATATGCAAAATTTGGGCCATACTTTAAAGAAAGAGCTGCTTTTTCAGACTTCCAAATGCCTCTTATTATCTCTTACTCTTTCATCTTTACATTATCCACTTCCCATCTGTTCATGTAACTCTACCAGTGTT
>NW_007252435.1:3001-6543 GCF_000164805.1 Carlito syrichta | reverse complement strand
CAGTAGGGGAAGGATTACAGGGTTCACTTTAAGATCAGAGTTACATCCAAATATGGCAAGAAGATTCTTTTGTCCTGGAACATGACGTTAGTTGTTCTGTGGAACCTAACGGACTTGGAGTGCCCAATACCATTTAAAAATTTTATGAGGACCAGAATGTTGCTGGAGTCCTCAAATGATTGATTCATAATATCCGAATGCTAAATTGCTCTGAAACATTTGGGGAGCTCGAAAATCTGTTTCTTGTTTGTCCCATAGCAGACAACGTGGGAATTTTTTGGATTCAGGGCGCATACAAAAATGATAATTTATTCATACTTAGTTGTAGGTCATGTAGTGTCCTGTATGTGAGGACTCTCTTTCCCTTCATTCCTGTTTCAAAACCCTGACTCTTGTTTAGCAATTAGTAAGATGTAATGTAGCTTTTTTGATAGGGGAACCGTGGAAAACAGATTTCTTCTCTTTTATAAGCAAGAGGCTATGAAGTTTCCAGTATATGAGGATTGCTATTACCCAAATTCATGCCTCGAATCCCTGATTCTTCTTTAACCGTCAGCAAAATGCCCTGTAGATTTTGAGGACTGAGGACTCATATAACCCAGATTCCTTATTTTTAGCAACAGCCGTGCAGTTACCTGAATACGAGTACTCCTATTCACAGATACATGTGTCTAAATCTTGATTCGTGTTTAGATCCTAGGAAGACGCCGTATATTTTTTTAGAGATTGAGAAAATATATCATCACATACCTTATTATTTCTTAAGAAAAGTCAGTGCATTTGTTTGTATATGAGCATTTCATTTCCCTAGTTCATGCTTCAAAAATTCAAATTCGAGTTTAGCCCTTGGCAAGAAACCCTAAAGTTTTATTGGGAAGGAGGACACGTGTAAACCAGATTTCTTATTCTCCTTTTGCAATAGACAGTGCAGTTTCCTGTATATGAGGACTCTCATTATCCAGATTCCTATTCCCAAAACCTGAATGGCGGTTATCTCTTAGTAAGACGGTCTGTAGGTTTTTGGGATGGAGGCCTCGATTAACCAAGATTCCTTATTCTTCCGTAGCAACAGGTCGTGTAGTGTTCTGTATATGAGGAATCCCATTACTGAAATTCCTGCTTAATTCTCAGCAAGACGCCAAGATATTTCCTGGTGACCAAGAATTCCAGTTGCTTGGATATCAAAGAAAGACTCCCATAATGTTCTTCAGGAATTGGAACACAAGATTCTTGGTCCCTTTTCAAGACACACACTAAAAATGTGGCCTCATAGAAGCCCAGATTGCTGATTTAACCTTATCAAGAGGCCCGGTTGATTCCGGAAATTGAGAACTCCTAGAACCGGATTTCCTTTTAATTATCAGTAAGATGCGCTGATTTTTCCTGTCAATTTGGATTCCAAATTCAGTATATCAAAAGACAGATGCCCAGAAGTTTCCTAGGTTTGTGAATTCCATGATTCCTGGTAACTATTAAAAGAACGTAGTAAACATTTGGCAAGTGCAAAATCTTTGTCCCTTCTCAAAATCACAAGAGACACGGAAGGGGAAGGATTACAGGGTTCACCTTAAGATCAGAGTTACATCCAAATATGGCAAGGCGATTCTTTTTGTCCTGGAATCTGGTCTTGGTTTTTCTGAGGAACCTAACGGACTTGGAGTGCCCATTACCATTTATAACTGTTAAGAGGACTAGAGTGTTGTTGGAGTACTGAAATGACCGATTCATAATATCCGAATGCCAAATTGCTCTGAAACATTTGGGGAGATCGAAGATCTGTTTCTTGTTTGTCCCATATCAGACAAACTGGGAATTTTTTCGACTGTGGGCGCGTACAACAATGATTCTTTATTCGTACTTAGTTGGAGGCCATGTAGTGTCCTGTATGTGAGGATTTTCTTTCCCTTCATTCCTGTTTCAAAACCCTGATTCTTTTTTAGCCCTTAGTAAGTTGCCATGTAGAATTTTTGAGAGGAACCATGGAAAACAGATTTCTTCTCTTTTATTAGCAAGTGGCCATGTAGTTTCCTGTATATGAGGATTGCTATTACCCATATTCATGCCTCGAATCCATGATTCTTCTATAGCCGTCAGGAACATTCCCTGTAGATTTTCAGGACGGAGGAATCGTATAACCCAGATTCCTTATTTTTAGCAACAGCCATGCAGTTACCTGTATATGAGTACTCCTGTACACAGATACATGCGTTGAAAACTTGATTCTTGTTTAGATCTTAGGAATACGCCATATAATTTTTTTGGAGATTCAGAAAACCTGTCACCAACATTCCATATTCTTTTTTAGGAAAAGTCAATGCATTTGTGTGTATATGGGAATTTCATTTCTCTAGTTCATGCTTCAAAAACACAAGTTCGTGTTTAGCTCTTAGCAAGAAACCCTGAAGTTTTATTGGGATGGAGAACAAGTGTAAACTAGTTTCCTTATTCTTCTTTTGCAACAGACAGTGAAAATTCCTGTATATGAGGACTCCCATTATCCAGATTCCTACTCCCAAAACCTGAATGGTGGTTATCTCTTAGCAAAACGTTCTTTAAATTTTTGGGATGGACGCCTTGTGTAACCAAGATTCCTTAGTCTTCTGTAGCAACAGGTCGTGTAGTGTTCTGTATATGAGGACTCCCATTACTGAAATTCCTGCTTCATTCTCAGCAAGACGCCAAGATATTTCCTGGTGACCCAGAATTCCAGTTGCTTGGGTATCCATAGAAAAACTGCCATAAGTTCTTGAGGAATTGGAACCCAAGATTCCTGGTCCCTTTTCAAAAGACACACTAAAAATGTCGCGACATAGAAGCCTAGATTGCTGATTAAACCTTATCAAGAGACTTTGTAGATTTAGGCGATTGAGAACACCAAGAACTGGATTCCCTTTCCGTTCTCAGCAGGATACCTTGAATTTCCCTGTCCATGTGGATTCCAAAATTCTGTGTACAGAAAATCAGATGCCCAGATGTTTCCTAGGGATGTGGAATCCATGGATCCTGGTTACATTTTAATAATTCGTACTAAATATTTGGCAACTGCTATACCCTCTGGTCCTCTATAAATGAAGTACATGCGGAAATTTAAGGATTACCAAGTTCATCTTAAGACCAATGTTACATCCAAATACGGCAATATGATACTTTTTTACGGTAATCTAGCCTTAATTGTCCTGAGGAACTTAAGGGATTTGTACTACCAGATAAACTATTACAACTCTCAAGAGGACCAGAATGTTGCTGGAGTCTTGAAATGACTGATTCATAATATACATATGCCAAATATCTCTGAAACATGAGAAGAGCTCGAAGCCTTGATTCTTGTTTATACCGCAGCAAGACACCCTTAGAATTTTTCGGATTGTGGACTAATGTATCACAGATTCCTCATTCTTCTTTTCCGAGGGGACGTGTAATATCCTGTATATGAGGACTCCCTATCCTCAAGAATCCTGTTTGGAAACCCTGATTCTTGTTTTGCCATTAGCAACATGTCATGTAGATATTGTGATGGAGGACCGTGTAAAACAGGTTTCTTA
>NW_007252435.1:0-1715 GCF_000164805.1 Carlito syrichta | reverse complement strand
TTGTTTAGCCCTTAGTAAGAAGTCATGTAGCTTTTTGATAGAGGAACCAAGGAAAACAGATTTTTTTCTCTTTTATTAGAGAGGTCATGTAGTTTCTGTATATGAGGATTGCCATTACCCTCATTCATGCCTCGAATCCCTGATTCTTCTTTAGTCGCCAGCAAGATGCCCTGTAGATTTTCAGGACTGAGGACTCATATAACCCAGATTCCTTATTTTTAGCAACAGCTGTGCAGTTACATGTATATGAGTACTCCTGTTCACAGATACATGCATCGAAAGTTTAATTCTTGTTTAGATCTTAGGAAGACACCGTATTTTTTTTGGAGATTGAGAAAACATGTCACCCACATTCCTTATTCTTTCTTAGGAAAAGTCAGTGCATTGTCGCTATATGAGCATTTCATTTACCTAGTTTATGCTTCAAAATCCCAAATTCGTGTTTAGCCCTTAGCAAGAAACCCTGTAGTTTTGTTGGGATGGAGGACACGTGTAAATCAGATTCCTTATTCTCCTTTAGCAATAGACAGAGCAGTTTCCTGTATATGAGGACTCCCACTATCCAGATTCCTAATTCCCAAACATTAAAGTTCATTATCTCTTAGCAAGACGGACTGTAGTTTTTTGGGATGGAGGCCTCGTGTAACCAAGATTCCTTATACTTCCGTAGCAACAGGTCATGTAGTGTTCTGTATATTTTGACTCCCATTACTGAAATTCCTGCTTCATTCTCAGCAAGACACCAAGATTTTTCCTGGTGACCTAGAAGTCCAGTTGCTTGGATATCAAGAGAAAGACTCCCATAAAGTTCTTGAGGAATTGGAACCCAAGATTCCTGGTCCCTTTTCAAAAGACACACTAAAAATATGGCGACATAGAAGCCGAGATTGCTGTTTAAACCTTACCAGGACAAAATGTAGATTTAAACGATTGAGAACTTCAAGAACCAGATTCCCTTTCCGTTCTCAACAAGATGCCCTGAATTTTCTTGTCCATGTGGATTCCAAAACTCTGTGTACCCAAATGCAGATGCCCACATGTTTCCTAAGGACGTGGAATCCATGGATCCTGGGTAATATTTAATAATTCGTACTAAATATTTGGCAAGTGCTAAACCATCGGACCCTCTACAAATAAAGTATAAACGGAAATTTAAGGATTACCAAGTTCATCTTAAGACCAATGTTACATCCAAATACGGCAATATTATACTTTTTTTCCGGAAATCTGTCCTTAATTGTCCCGAGGAATTCAAGGGATTTTTACTACCAGATACCGGTTATAACTCTCAGGAGGACCACAATGTTGCTGGAGTCCTGAAATGACTGATTCATAATACCCACAAGCCAAATATCTCTGAAACATGAGACGAGCTAGAAGTCTTGATTCTTGATTATACTGCAGGAAGACACCCTGAGAATTTTTCGGATTGTGGACTAGTGTATCACCGATTCCTTATTCTTCTTTAGCGAGGAGCCATGTAATGTCCTGTGTATGAGGACAACCTTTCCCCAGAATCCTGTTTGGAAACCCTGATTCTTGTTTTTCCTTTAGAACATGACATTTAGATATTGTGACGGAGGAACCGTTGAAAAGAGGTTTCTTAGTTCTCTTTAGCTAGAGATCATGTAGATTCTGCAAATGAGGACTGCTATTACCTATGTTCCAGCATCTGAACCCTGATTCTTGTTAGCCCACAGCACATGGCTTGTTGA
>NW_007252434.1:6408-7905 GCF_000164805.1 Carlito syrichta | reverse complement strand
GTTCCATTCCTCATGAACTTTATGGGAGTCTTTCTCTTGATATCCAAGCAACTGGAATTCTAGATCACCAGTAAATATCAGGGCGTCTTGCTGAGAATGAAGCAGGAATTTCAGTAATGGGAGTCCACATATACAGAACACTACACGACCTGTTGCTACGGAAGAATAGGCTGTCTGGTTTACACGAGACCTCCATCCCAAAAACCTACAGACCTTCATGCTAAGAGATAACCACGATTCAGGTTTGGAGCGTAGGAGTCTGGATAATGGGAGTTCTCATATACAGGAAACTGCACTGTCTATTGCTAAAGGAGAATAAGGAATCTGGTTTACAAGTGTCTTCCATCCCAATAAAACTTCAGGGTTTCCCGCTAAGGGCTAAACACGGTTTTGGTTTTTGAAGCATAAACTAGGGAAATGAAATCCTCATATACAGGCAAATGAAATGACTTTTCATACGAAACAATAAGGTATGTGTGTGACATTTTTTCTCAATGTCCAAAAAAATATACAGCGTCTTCCTAAGATCTAAACAAGAATCAAGCTTTCGACACATGTATCTGTGAACAGGAGTACTCATGTACAGGTAACTGCACGGCTGCTGCTAAAAATAAGGAATCTGTGTTATACGAGTCCTCAGTCCTGAAAATCTACAGGGCATCTTGCTGACGGCTAAAGAAGAATCAGGGATTCGAGGAATGAATATGGGTAATAGCAATTCTCATATACAGGAAACTGCATGGCCTCTTGCTAATAAAAGAGAAGAAATCTGTTTTCCACTTTTCCTCTATCAAAAAATTAACATGACTCATCTCTAAGGGCTAAACAGGGTTTCGAAACAAGAATCAAGGGAAAGAGAGTCCTCACATACAGGACACTACATGACCTCCAACTAAGTACGAATAAATAATTATTGTGGTTCGCGCTCTCAATCCAAAAAAATCCCAGGGTGTCTGCTATGGGACAAACAAGAAACAGATCTTCGAGATCCCCAAATGTTTCAGAGCAATTTAGCATTCAGATATTATGAATCGGTCATTTCAGGACTCCAGCAACATTCTGATCCTCTTAAAAGTTGTAAACAGTATTAGGCACTCTAAGTTCATTAGGTTTCACAGAACAACTAAGGCCAGATTCCAGGACAAAAAGCATCTTCTTTACATATTTGGATGTAAGTCTGGTCTTAAGGTGAACCCTGTAATCTTTCCCCTTCCATGTCTCTTTTTATTTTGAGGAGGGACAAGTGTTTCGCACTTGCCAAATGATTACTACGTACATTTAATGGTGACCAGGAATCATGGAATCCACGAATCTAGGAAACTTCTGGGCATCTGTCTTTTGATATACTGATTTTGGAATCCAATTCGACAGGAAAAGTCAGGGCATCTTACTGAGAATGAAAAGGAAATCAGGTTCTAGGAGTTCTCATTTTCCGGAATCTACAGGGCCTCTTGATATGGTTAAATCAGCAATGGGGGCTTCTGGGTCCCTACATTT
>NW_007252434.1:4454-6242 GCF_000164805.1 Carlito syrichta | reverse complement strand
AAATTCTTTTGTTTCCTGGGACCATCTACGACCATAATCATATTCTCCAGAATCAAAAGGAATATTGGTACAAAGTTCCTCGATTCAGGTGACCTCAAAGTGCAAAAAATTCTTGTGGGTGGGCAGGTAGGAATTGGGGTTTTGGGTTTCGAATATTCCACATTTTGGGGAGGTCTTCTGAGTAGGAACAAGGAATCTTGGATTCCATTTCCCAAAGAACATTATGGATGTCTTTCTCTTGATATTCACAAATCTGGAATTCTCGTTCATCAGGGACTGTCTCGGCATCCTGCAGAGTGAAGCAGGATGCTGGGTAATGGAGGTGATAATATACAGGAAACTATACGTCATATTGCTAAGGAAGTATAAGGAATATTCCTTATATGAGTCCTCAATCCGAAAATTACAGGTCGTCTTCCTAAGTGGTAACCACGAATCAGGATTTGAAGCAGGATCTGGGAAATGGAAGTACTCACATACAGGAAACTTTACTACCTGTTGCTAAGTAAGAATAAGGAATTTGTGTTACTCGTGTCCTCAATCCCCAAAAAAGCTTATGGTCATCTTGCTATGTGCCAAACACGAAGCATGGTGTTTTCATGCATGAATCTGGAAAATGGAGTCCTTATTTACAGGCAACTACATTACCTTTTGGTAAGAAAGATTAAGGAATCTGGGTTATACGAGTCCTCAATCCCAAAAATCTACAGAGCATCTCGGAAAGTTCTAAAAGTATCAGAGTTTCGAAGCAGGATGTATCTAATGAGAGTTCTTATATACAGTAAAATACACAGCCACTTGCCACGGAAGAATAAGAATCGGGGTTATAGCAGTCCTCAGTCCTTAAAATCAACAGGCCATCTGCTGTGGACAAAACAAGAATCAGGGTTTAGAAGCTGGAACATAGGTAATAGCAGTCATCATATGCAGAATGTATATGACCTCGACCTAAGGAGAACTAAGAAACCTCTTTTACTCGGTTCCTCGGTCACAATATCTACATGACATCTTGCTAATGGTAAAACAAGTATCAGGGTTTCCAAACAGGATTCTGGGGAAAGGGAGTCCTCATGTACAGGACATTACATGGCCCCTCAGTAAAGAAGAATAAGGAATCTGTGATACACTAGTCCACAATCCGAAAAATTCACAGTGTGTCTTTCTGCGGTATAAATAAGAACCAAGGCTTCGAGCTTGTCTCATGTTTCAGAGATATTTGGCCTGTGGGTATTATGAATCAATTATTGCAGGACTCCAGCAATATTCTGGTCCTCTTGAAAGTTGTATTGGGTGTCTGGTAGTACAAACCCCTGAAGTTCCACGGGAAAATTAAAGCCAGACTACCGGGAAAAAAGTATCATATTGCAGTATTTGGATGTAACTTTGGTCTTAAGATGAACTTGGTAATCGTTAAATCTCCGTTTGTACTTTATTTGTAGAGGGGCCGAGGGTTTTGCAGTTGCCAAATATTTAGTATGTGTTATTCAAACATAACGAGGATCCATGTTTTTGACGTCCCAAGTAAACATCCGGGCATCTGCATTTTTGTACACAGAATTTTGGAATCCACATGGACAGGGAAATTCAGGGCATCTTGATGAGAACCGACAGGGAATCCGGTTCTTCGAGTTCTCAATCGCCTAAATCTACAAAAACTCTTGATAAGGTTTAATCAGCAATCTGGGCTTCTATTTTGCCACATTATTAGTGTGTCTTTTGAAAAGGGACCAGGAATCTTGGGTTTCAAGTTCCTCAAGAACTTTATCGGAGTCTTTCTCTTGATATCCA
>NW_007252434.1:1948-3553 GCF_000164805.1 Carlito syrichta | reverse complement strand
AATTCAGGTGACCTCAAAGTATAGAAAATTCTTGTGGGTGGGCAAGTACGAATTGGGGTTTTGGGTTTGGAATATTCTAAATTTTGGGGAGTTCTTGTGAAGGGGAACCAGGAATCTTGGATTCCAGTTCCCAAAGAACATTATGTTTGTCTTTCTCTTGATATCCAAAAAACTGCAATTCTTGGTCTACAGGAACTGACTTGGCATCCCGCAGAGGGAAGCAGGAAGCTGGGTAGTTGAGGTTTTCATATACAGGAAACTACACGTCATATTGGTAAGGAAGTATAAGGAATCTTCCTTATGTGAGTCCTCAGTACCAAAACAACAGGCCGTCTTCCTACGTGGTAACCACGAATCAGGTTTTTGAAGTAGGAATCTGGGTAATGGGTGTCCTCACATACAGGAAACTTCACTGCCTTTTGCTTAGTAAGAATAAGGAATCCGCATTATTCGAGTCCTCAATCCCAAAAAAGCTTAAGTTCATCTTGCTATGGGCTACACACGAATCATGATGTTTTCGAGCATGAATCTGGAAATGGAGTCCTTAAAATAAACAGGCCTTCTGCTCTGGGCTAAACAAGAATCAAGGTTTAGAAGCCGGAACATAGTTAATAGCAGTCCTCAAATGCAGATTCTATATGATCTCTAGCTAAGGAGAACTAAGAAACCTCTTTTACATGGTTCCTCCATCACATCTACATGAGATCTTGCTAATGGCAAAACAAGAATCAGGGTTTCCAGACAGGATTGTCGAGAAAGAGAGTCCTATATACAGATATTACACGGCCCTTCAGTAAAGAAGAATAAGGAATCTGTGATACACTAGTCCACAATCCGAAAAATTCACAGGGTGTCTTTCTGCGGTATAAACAAGAATCAAGGCTTAGAGCTCGTCTCATGTTTCAGAGATATTTGGCTTGTGGTTATTATGAATCTGTCATTTCAAGACTCCAGCAACATTCTGGTTTCTTTAGAGATGTAATCAGGTATTTGGTAGTACAAATCCCTTAAGTTCCTCGGGACAATTAAGGCCAGATTCCCAGAAAAAAAGTGTCATATTGCCGTATTTGGCGGTAACTTTGTTCTTAAGATGAACTTGGTAATCCTTAATCTTCCATTTGTACTTTATTTGTAGAGGGGCCGAGGGTTTTCCAGTTGCCAAAAATTTAGTATGAATTATTAAAATGTAACCAGGTTCCATGGAATCCACGTCACTAGGAAACATCTGGGCCTCTGCATTTTAGTACACAGAGTTTTGGAACCGACACGAACAGGGAAATTCAGGGCATCTTGCTGAGAACGGAAAGGGAATTCGGTTCTTGGAGTTCTCAATCACCTAAATCTACAAAATCTCTTGATAAGGTTTAATCAGCAATCTGGGTTTCTATGTCGCCATATTTTTAGTGTGTCTTTTGAAAAGGGACCAGTAATCTTGGGTTAAAATACCTCAAGAACTTTATGGGTGTCTTTCTCTTGATATCCAAGCAACTGGAATTCTAGGTCATCAGGAAATATCTTGGTGTCTTTCTGAGAATGAAGCAGGAATTTCAGTAATTGGAGTCCTCATATACTGAACACTATACGACCTGTTGCTACGGAACAATG
>NW_007252434.1:0-1241 GCF_000164805.1 Carlito syrichta | reverse complement strand
TGACTTCTTACTAAGGGCTAAACTAGAATCAGGGTTTCAAAAAAGGAATCAAGGGAAAGAGAGTCCTCACATACAGGACAATACATGGCCTCCAACTAAGTACGAATAAAGAATCATTGTTGTATGCGCCCTCAATCCAGAAAATTCCCATGTTGTCTGCTATGGGACAAACAAGAAACAGATCTTCGAGCTGCCAACTGTTTCAGAGCAATTTAGCATTTGGATATTATGAATTGGTCATTTCAGGACTCCAGCAAGATTCTGGTCCTCTTAAAAATTGTAAATGCCGTTAGGTAGCTTAGAACAACTAAGGCCAATTCCAGGACAAAAAGAATCTTCTTGTCATATTTGGATGTAATCTGGTCTTAGGGTGAGCCCTGTAATCCTTCCCCTTCGACGTCTCTTTTTATTTTGAGGCGGGACAAGGGTTTTGCACTTGCCAAATGTTTACTACGTACTTTTAATGGTAACCAGAAATCATCAAATCCACGAACCTAGGAAACTTCTTGGCATCTGTGTTTTTATATACTGAATTTGGAATCCAAATCAACAGGAAAAATCAGGGCATCTTACTGAGAATAAAAAGAAAATCCGGTTCTAGGAGTTCTCATTTTCAGGAATCTACAGGGCCTCTTAATAAGGTTTAATCAGGAATCTGGGCTTCTGGGTCCCTACATTTTCAGAGCTACTTGCTCCGTGGATTCGCGAAATCTGTCATTAAACATTGTTGGGAGCCAACATCTAAAGCTACATGGCTGAGGCCTGTAAAGGCCCATCTGGAAGATCACCTCTGACATAGAATATCAGTTATACCTACAATATTGGCGTGTGATTAGTGACCAGTGAGCATACATGGCAGTAAAATTTATAAGTAAATCTCTATACATCTGATGGAAAGTTGCACAGTAAGAATTATTTTATATGACCTTGTCCCTTCTAAGTTGTACTTCTTTCTAGATATATTTTTACATCTATTTCCTTGTAGACTAGTTAGTCAGCTCTTGTTCCCAAAGGCAGTTTCTCCTAGGATTAAGATTAAAACTAAATTATCATAATAGTTTTATTGCCCTGCCACTAGCCAGGCAGGACGTTTTTCTAGTTTTGTTACATGCCGGAACTCCATTTGCTTCAGCCCGAGGTCATTGTCATAGTAACCGTGCAGCCCATTATCCAAGAGTGTTACAGCTACTATTTGATTTTTAGAATAGACTTGTTTGGATAAAACATACATTTAAGATGAT
>NW_007252433.1:3443-4626 GCF_000164805.1 Carlito syrichta | reverse complement strand
CCAGCATGGTTGGTTCCATGTTTTTGCTATTGTGAATTGTGCTGTGGTACACGTGTGTGGAGGCCCAAACTTTACCTGTGTAATGACCTCTTATCTACCTAGTCATAAATTGTACCCCACATCTTTAAAATAAATACAAATCTTAAAAAATTATTTAAAAAGAAAAGAAGCCAGGCTTGGTGACTCAGCCTGTAATCCCGCGACTTTGGGAGGCTGAGGTGAGTGGATTACCTGAGCCCGCGGGTTCGAGACCCGCCTGGGCAACTTGGCAAGACCTCATCTCTACAACAAATCAAAATGAGCCGGGCGTGGTAGCACGCACCTGTAGTTTCAGCTACTTGGAAGGCTGAGGAGAAAGGATCACCGGAGCCCAGCAGGTAGAGGCTGCGGTGGCTGGAAGCGGCCACTGCACTCCAGTCTGGGTGACAGAGTGAGACTCCAACTCAAAAAAAAGAAAGAAAAGAAAGAAAGAAAGCACACTGTAACATGCTTTGCATGTGACAACATTCTTCATAAATTTTAATATCCTATGAATGTGTTGAAGCGATATTTGTCAACAAGAAGAACCGCATCCCCAGTGTGTTCTTTGTAAACAACAAAATATCATTTATTCTGTCATTCCCTTTGTCAACTTTTTTTGTTATTGGCTTTACCAAAGATATATTCTTTTTTTGTTGTTGTTATTTATTTTTTATTTCTCTGCAACCTAACTAGACGTGGAAGGGAATAACGAAAATATGGAACCCAAAGAATTACAGTGAGAGCACAAAGATTATAGGGATACTGCGAGCAAATGGAATGGAGGGGGTGCTCTCCTGGGATACAGAAGGAATGATTTGGTAGCTTAAGATAAAACAAGCCAAATTCATTAGAGTTGTCCACAGCCAGCAATGGTGATCTTGCTGGTCTTGCCATTCTTGGACCCAAAGTTCTTCATGACTTCCACAAAATTCATGTCCTCTTTCACCTTGCCAAAAACCACATGCTTGCCATCCAACCATTCAGTCTTAGTAAAGCAGTGGAAAAACTGGGAGCCATTTGTGTTGGTAAAGCAGTGGAAAAACTGGGAGCCATTTGTCCAGCATTTGCCCTGACAGATGCCAGGACTGGTATGCTTCAAGATGAAGTTCATCTTCAAATTTTTCCCCATAGATGGACTTGCCGCCGGTGCCATGTGCCAAAA
>NW_007252433.1:0-2052 GCF_000164805.1 Carlito syrichta | reverse complement strand
TCAGCGATCCTTCTGCCTCAGCCTTCCAAGTAGCTGGAACTACAGGTGCATGCTACCAAGTCCAGCTCATTTTTGATTTATTGTAGAGATGAGATCTCGCCAAGTTTCCCGGGTGGCGCTTGAACCCACGGGCTCAGGCAATCCACTCACCTCAGCCTCCCAAAGGTGCGGGATTGCAGGCTGAGCCACAGAGCCCGTCTGAACCTTTATCTTATAGAGAACACAAAAACCAACTCAGGATGGATTAAAGATCTAAATGTAAAGTCTTAAACTGTAAGATCCCAGAAATAAAATACAAGGGAAAAGCTTCTTGGTCAAAATTATTGGCCTTGGCAATAATTTTTTGACTATCACATCAAAAGCTTAGGCGACAAAAGAAATCAAATGGGAGTATATCAAACTAAAAAGCTTCTGCACAGCAAAGGAAACAAGCAACAAAATGAAAAGACAACATATGGGTCAGGAAAAAATATTTTCAAACTAGGTGTCAGTTCCTTCTTGTATGTCTTATAGAAATTAGCTAGGAAGCCATCTGATCCATGGATTTTGGGGGGCAGGGAAATTTCTTGTGATTGAGTTGATTTTCTGCATTGTTATTGGTCTGTTTCAAGTTTCAGTTTCTTGTTGATTCAACCTTGGAAGTTTGTGTGATGGAAGAAAATCCTCCATTTCCTTTAGATTTTCTAGTTTATATACATACAGATATTCATAGTAACCTCTGATAATCTTTTGAATTTTTTTCGGGGTCTGTTGTGATATTGCCTTTTTTCTTTTTCATTTCTAATAGTGTTTATTTGGATTTTCTCTCTGGCTTTTTTGTTTTCGTTATTGTTTTTACTTTGTTAGTCTGGCCAGGGATTCATCAATCATGTTTATTCCTTCAAAGAACCAGTTTGAGGCGGGCTCGGTGGCTCAGCCTGTAATCCCGTGTCTTTGTGAGACTGAGGTAAGTGGATTGCCTGAGCCCACAGGTTCGAGACGCCTGGGCAACTTGGCGAGACCTCATCTCTACAATAAATCAAAAAATGAGCCGGGCATGGTAGTGCACGGCTGTAGTTCCAGTCACTTGGAAGGCTGAGGCGGAAGGATCGCCGGAGCTCAGCAGGTCGAGGCTGCCGTGGAGCAGCCACTGCACTCCAGTCTGGGTGACAGAGTGAGACTCCAACTCAAAAAAAAAAAAAAAAAAACAGTTTGTTGCCGGGTTGATCCTTTGTATGAAATTTTTGTTTTCTATATCCAGCAATTGTGACTTTATTTTAGTAATCTGGATTTTTCTTCTGAAATTACGATTTATATAATCTCGCCTTTCCAACTCCCTTGGGTGTGACATTAGGCTCTTGTGATTTTTCTTTTTTTGATGTGCATGTGCAATGTTCTGAATTTTCCTCTCGACACTATCTTCATGTCATCCCAGAAATTCTGATAGGATGTCTTTGTTTTCATTTGTTTCTAGGAAATTTTTATTTCTATCTTGATTTCTGTATTGACCCAGAAGTCATTCAGCAGTGTGTTGTTTAGTGTTCATGCCTTTGTGTGTTTTGGAGGGATCTTGTTGGGAGCAATATCTATTCTTATCCCACTGTGATCTGAGAAGATGCATGGCATTATTCATACTTGATTTTTGTCTGAGAATGTGATCAATCCTGGACTGTATTCCATGTGCTGATGAGTAGAACATAAACTTTGTAGTTGTTGGGTGGAGTGTTCTATAGATGTTTATTCAATCCATTTGATCAATGAACTAAGGCTCCATATCTTCTGCCTCAATGATCTGCTAGGGCTGTTAGTGGGGTATTGAGGTCTCCAATCATGAGTGTGTGGAGGTCTATGTCCTTTCTTAGTCTACTAAGTAATTGTTTTATCAAACCTGGTGCTCCTGTGATAGGTGCATATATGTTTAAGATAAATGTTTCTTGCTGTGAATTAAAACTTTTATCACTATTTAGTTAGTGTCTTTCTGTCTTTTTTAACTTTTGATGGTTTGAAATTTGCTTTGTCTTATATCAGAATAGTCACACTTACTCTTTTCTGCATTTTATTGCTAGAAAGATA
>NW_007252432.1:532989-582745 GCF_000164805.1 Carlito syrichta | reverse complement strand
AGAGCAGGGCAGGGGGAGGGGGGAGAGAGAGAGAGAGAGGGAGAGAGAGAGTGAGAGACACGAGTTCTGGTAACAACACCTGAGTTCCTTGTGCTATTTATCCCCAAGACCCAACTGCACCCATTCTTATCCTATAGTTTAGTTATAAGAGATACCCAGTTTTCATCTAATAAATCTCACTATTTTCCTAAGCTAGCTTGAGTTAAAGTCTGCAACTTGCGACAGAAATCCTTGATAAATGCATAGTAACTGTAATTATTGAACACCTGCTATATATCTAGCACACTCATGCAATTTATTATTAGAGTCTCACCTAAAGCCCACAGTGATCAATGAAATTGGTATTACACTCACAAAATGGAGCCTACCTAGATTCAAACCCATATCTTTGTCTTAAAAACAAGTAGCGGGTGAATAGCAAGCATGCATTAAATATAGCTTACAAAAATACAGGGTTCAATGGAGTAGGTGGCCTTTTTTCCCAGGTAAAATGGCAGATTGAGGTTGAGTATAAATTTTATAGGTTAGAAGTTAGAAATCTGCACCTAATTTTTTTTAAACAAGAGCCATCAGAGTTCTTGAATGCAGTGGGATAAGAAGGAATAATGCAAATGTTATCTCTGCATTAACTTCAGTCAATTCAATTCACTTAAAAAACAGAAAAGATAAATCTTAATTTTCATATTATAGACTATATAAAATTAAGTCAAAGTCAGGAATATGAGTAGATGAATATATTCAGTAACGGCATTGGCTAGGTAGTCATTTTTTTCCTGCTAACTGTGATCTAATTGCTAAAACCCATGAGCCCTGGTGTGTCTAAATATCAGCCTTATTTTAATAGCATTATTCTACTTATCTGGGCCTGGGATAAAGTATTTCAGTAAAAATACACACACACGCGCGCGTGCGCGCACACACACACACACACACACACACACACACAAAACACAGATGCAGCTATAATTACCTACCTGTACTGGGTGATGTGAGAATAGCCGTTAATTACTTTGCTTTTGAGGCTTTCAGATAAAAGTTTCTTTAAATAAAAAGAAGTGGTATATATTTGAGTCAAGAAGGTGAGACATAGTAAAATATTTAGCACAAAGTGAATTTGGCTGATGTAAGTTTGCTTAAAGACCAAATTTATTATGTAATATTTAGGACTTTGAAAACTCCATAATAAAAGTCCACCATACCAGGGACAAATGTTTAGGTATCATTTTCAAGTCTACAATCCATGATAATTTCCTTAAAGAGCCATAGTCAACTTTTTGGTCCTTTTGCAAATAACTCCAGTTTTTCAATTCCTGCAGTGCCTTCCTCTCAATGACCTAGAGCAGGTAACACATGGTTATTGTTGATGTTTCTACAGATGAAATTTGCTTGGAAACATTTTTTGAATTGTTTACCCTAATAGTTGACTATGTGCTTCAACTTCTATCTTGCTACAAGGGTCTGGATAAATGCTCAAATCACCTAAACTAAGTATGAGTCCTTGCTTATTCAAACAGCAGGAGAGAGAAAGACAGTACCAAATGACAACTTATTAGGGAACCAATGTCTGGAATGAACTATATGCTTACATATTCAAACACCTGCCTTAAAGTTCTCTTGAGATGTTGGAAACAAGTTTGCAATAGCAGGGTCTTGAAGCATGCATATAACAGATGTTTGAACTTGGGAAGGAGATTTCATGACAACATGAATGTAAAGAGAGTATTGGGATAGAATATTAAATTTTTACTCTAGTGAAACAGGGCATTCAAATATCAGCAAGTTTGAGCAAATATTTATTCATCTGGATAATGGTATTTAGTCCACAGATCTCAATTTTGTGTGCGCTGGAATTAAGTTATCCCATCACATAGTGCATTATAGTCCCAAGGGAAAACCAACAATGTCAGTAGATACTGGAAATCTACAAAACATTGTTGTGTTAAGGTTCAACATTGGCACACTGTTCATGGAGCTTTTCTGTTGGTGCCAGACAGTATCTCACTGGATCAATACACAATAAATTGTATATACTTCCTCATCTACTAAACAAAATGCTTTCTAGTCACATCTTCCAATAAAATAGTTTCATTGGTCCAATTTGCTGAAACTAGGACTATTTTGATGTAATGCTTTTTGCAGCTGCACATACATTTCTGTATGGGGTGATAACGACAGAGTAAAGACCACAGGACCTAAGAAACCAAATGATAGGCGTGAGATCATCTCAGAATTGGGGTCTGGAGGAAAGTTAGGGGAAAATCATGGTATTTAAATCATTGGTGTTTTGAAAAATACCTAATAATTAGTACATATTTTCCAGGGAGGAAGTATATAAATGAAAGGATGGGTTTAATAGTTTCAAAAGAGAATACAGTAAGCTTATCTATTTATAAATCTGAACTTACTCTAACTCACCCAAGTTAAAATAAGTTTAAAATTTACTTTCCAAATCTGAGAGAGAAGAGAAATTTTTAAAAAAATTGAGTCTGGGTCTTACTCTCACCCAGTCTGGAGTGCAGTGTCATGATCACAGCTCACCACAGCCTCAACCTCCGGGGCTCAGGTGATCCTTCTGCCTCAGCTTCCTGAGTAACTGGGACTACAGGTGCTCACCAGCATGCCTGGCTAATTATTTGATAGTTTGTAGATACGAAGCCTTGCTATGTTACCCAGGCTAATCTTGAACTCCTGGGCTTAAGTCATCCTTTCACCCTAGCCTCTCAAAGTGCTGGGATTATAGGTATGGGCCACCGTGCTCAGTAAAAAAATTTATTTAACATGTTAATGAAGTGAAAGATTTTATTTGGAACTACTGATGCAGTAGCTATAAATTATAATTGAAAAAGACTAAACATTCTTACTAAAATTTAAAAAAATAAAAAGTAAAAATTATAGAAAAGTTCAAAGGAATAAAGTACCTTACCTGTAGAGGAGAAAAGATAAAAATTATATCTGACTTCTCTTCAGAAATAATGCAAGCACAAAGACAGTAGAGTGGAATATGTGACGTGTTGAAAGAGAAAGAAAAACACACACTAGCCAATAATTCTGCACCCTATGAAATTGTTCTTCAAAAGTGAAGAAGATATAAATAATTTCTTAGAAAAGACCTGCTTTGCAAGAATGTTAAAAGAAGTCAGGGCTGGGCTTAGTGGCTCAGCCTGTAATCCCGCACCTTGGGAGGCTGAGGTGAGTGGATTACCTGAGCCCGCGGGTTCGAGACCTGTCTGGGCAACTTGGCGAGACCTCATCTCTACAATAAATCAAAAAAATTAGCCGGGCATGGTAGCATGCGCCTGTAGTTCCAGCTACTTGAAAGGCTGAGGTGGAAGGATCGCCAGAGCCCAGCAGGTCGAGGCTGCGGTGGCCAGGAGTGGCCATTGCTCTCCAGTCTGGGCGACAGAGTGAGACTCCAACTCAAAAAATAAATAAATAAATAAAGTGTCATGCTGTGAATGTTGTTAAATACGTACAGTCATATAAGCACCACCACAATCAGGGAATAAAATACAGAACGTCTCCATCACCCCCTAAAGTAGCACCTCCTTTTGTAGTCAACCCTGTCTCTTCAACTTCTAATCCTTGTTACCTCTGACAACCACTGATCTGTTTTCTGCCTGTATAGACCTGCCTTTTACAAAATGTCATTCTGAATGAAATTATACAGTGTGTAGTCTTTTGAATCTGTTTACACCCGCTATCTTAGACATTGTATTTTTTTCAGTTTTAAAAGATCTTTTCAGCTTGAAACCTTGTCATTTTATTTAGTTCCTATTTCTATTTTTATGTTCATACTTCCTTTAAATACTTGAATGTATTTTTTTGGATATTTTTATGTTTTTGTGTGCTAATTCTATCTTGTCTGTCATTTCTCTGTCTCTGTTGACTGATTTTTCCTTGGGTTATGGTTCATGATTTGCTGCTTCTTTGCACATCTAGTAATTTGATTGGATTCTGGGCAATGTGAATATTAAGCTGTTGAGTGCCTGCATTTTGTTTTTTGCTTTTTACTTTTTTCTTGGCAGGCAAGACAAAATTGTCTTGCAAGATCTACATAAAGAAAGGAAGAGCACTACTTGGAAGGCTGAGGCGGAAGGATCGCCGGAGCCCAGCAGGTCGAGGCTGCGGTGGCCAGGAGTGGCCACTGCACTCCAGCCTGGGCGACAGAGTCAGACTCCAACTCAAAAAATAAAAATTAAAAAAAAAAAGATCAGAAACTCAGATCACTCAGATCTACATAAAGAAAGGAAGAACACTGACGAATGAATAAGTGAAAGTAAAATTAAACATTTTTGTTTTCTTATTCTTAATTGATCTAACAGATAATGGTTTGTTCAAAGTAATAATAGCAACAATGGATCTGTGCATGCATGTGGGTGCTTATGTATAAATGAAAAGAATAACAATAATGATATAAGAGATGGAGAAGGACATTAAGAATATTCTGTTATTATAGGGTACTTGCATTACCTTTATGATATTTCATACTTATGAATTGGATGTAGTGCTATCTGAAAATTGACTTAAATTTGTTGTGAATGTATAGTGCAACTCTATGGCAATCACTAAAAACAGTTTTGTTTTTTAAAAAGTATAATTAATATGCTAAGAAGATGCTGGGAAGAAAATGGGACCATATAAAATTTGGAACTAAAATCACAAAAGGAAGAAAAGGTGTGGAAGATAAAAATAGGAACAAAGAACAAGGGCAAAAAATAGAAAACAGTAATAAATATGGTACAATTAACCCAACTATTAATAATCACTTTAAAGATCAATGGTCTAAATACACTAATTAAAAAGCAGAAGTTGTCAGAGTAGATCAGAAAACAAGATTTAAGTATACATTATCTACAGGAAGCCACTTTAAATATAAAGCTATATACACATTAAAAGTAAAGGGATGGAGAAAGATATGCCATGTTAACACTAATCAAAGATAGGAGTGGCTATATTAATTTGAGAAAGCAGACTTCAGAGGTTATCAGGGATAAAAATGAGGCAATACATGATGATAACCAAGCCAATATTCCAAGAAGACATAATAATCCTTAATGTATATGCATTTAACAACAGAACAGCAAAATCCATGAGACAAAAACTGATAGAACTGCAAGAAGAAATATATAAATCCAATTATCTATGATAGTTGGAGACACTAACACCCCTCTATCAGAAGTGGACAGATCCAGTAGGCAGAAAATCAGTATGAACATGGTTTAACTCAACACCATCATTAATCAACTGGATATAATTGACATTTACAGACTACTTTATCTGACAAAAGATGATCATACATCCTTCTCAAGCTCACATGGAACATTCATCAAAATAGACCACATTCTGGGACAGAAAACACACCTCAACAAACTTAAAAGGATAGAAATTGTGCAATGTTTACTCTCAGACTATAATAAAATTAAACTAGAAATCAATAACAGAAAGGTAACTGAAAAATCTCAAGATACTTGTAGACTAAACAATACACTTTTTATTTTTTTGAGTTGTAGTTTCACTCTGTCACCCAGCCTGGAGAGCAGTGGCACACACACAGCCACTCCAGCGATGACCTGCTGGACTCAGGCGATCTTTCTACCTCAGCCTTCCAAGTAGCCAGAACTACAGGTGCACACTACCATGCCTGACTAATTTTTTATTTATTGTAGAAACAAGGTCTCGCCAAGTTGCCCAGGCTGGTCTCAAACCCGCGGGCTCAGGCAATCCATTCGCCTCGGCCTCTCAAAGTGCTAGGATTACAGGCTGAGCCACCAATCCCGGCCAACAATATACTTCTAAATAATACATGGTCAAAGAGGAAATTTCAGGATAAGTTTTAAAATATTTTGAATTAAAATACAATCATCATATGTGTGGGATGCAGCTAAAGAATGCTCAGATGAAGATTTATAGCACTGAATGCACATGTTAGAAAAGAAGATAGATTTAAAATCAATAAATTAAGCTACCATCTTAGGAAACTAGGAAAAAAAGCAAGTTAAATTCAAAGTAATCAGAAGAAAATGAACAGTACAATTAGAGCAAATATCAGTGAAATTGAAAAGAGAACAATCCACACAGAAAATCAATAAAACCAAAAACTATTTCCTTGAAAGGATCAATAAAATCAATAAACCTCTAGCCAGGCTAATTAAGAATTAAAAGAGAGAAGACACAATTTACCACTATCAGAAGCAAAAGAGAGGACATCACTACCAACCCATGAACATTAAAATTATAATAAAGAAGTATTCTGAACAATTCTATGTCCCCAGATTCAAAAACCTAAATGAAACACACCAATTTCTTAAAAGACACATCTGCCAAAACTCACACAAGAAGAAATAAACAATCTGAATAATACTATATCAATTTAAGACATTGCATCAATAGCTAATAGCTTTTTGAAACAGAAAGAACCAGGCCCAAATGGTTTCACCAGTGAATTCTACCAAATATTTAAGGATACAATCATATCAGAACCTCTACAATGTCTTTCAGAAAATAGAAATGGAAAAAATACTTCTTAACTCATTCTATGAGGTGAGCATTACCCTAATATCAAAATCATAAAAGACATTACAAGAAAATTACAAACCAATATTTCTCCTGAAGATAGAAGCAAAAGTCTCAACAAAATAGCAACAAAGTGAATTTTCAACAATGTATAAAAGAAGTATATACCACTTTTATTCCAGGTATGCAAGGCTGATTGAATATTCCAAAAACAATTAATGTTATCCATCACATCAACAGACTAAAAAAGAAAAATCACATGATCATATCAATAAATGCAGAATCAGAAGTTTTACAAAATTCAACACTCATTTATAGTAAAAACTCTCAGAAAACTAGGAATACAGGGAAACTTTATCAGTGTGATAAAGAAAATCTACAAAAAGCCTACAGTAAACACCATACTTAGTGGTGAGAAACTTGAATCTTCTGCTCTAAAATCAGGAACACATCAAAGATGCTTTCTCTCATGACAGTTTTTCATCAGTGTACTGGAAGTCCTAGCTAATGCAATAGGACAAGAAAAGGAAATTAAAGGTGTCATATTGGAAAGGAAGAAATAAAACTATCTATTTGCCAATGACATGATCCTCTATATAGAAAATGCAGAAAAATAGACAAAGAGGAAACAATAAAACAACTTGGTGATTATTGGGA
This sequence comes from Carlito syrichta, assembly GCF_000164805.1. Taxonomy (NCBI): domain Eukaryota; kingdom Metazoa; phylum Chordata; class Mammalia; order Primates; family Tarsiidae; genus Carlito; species Carlito syrichta. The sequence continues at coordinate 575,575 of NW_007252432.1, read as the reverse complement.
ATATACCTGGAGGAACACAAATCATTCTACAAAAAAGAAATCTCTACACATGTGTTTGTTGCAGCTCTATTCACAATAGTAAAAACATGGAACCAACCATGCTACCCATTGAAGCTGAGCTGGATTTTTTAAATGTGGTACATATACACAATGAAATAGTATGCAGCCATAAAGGACAAACATATGGACTTCGCAGCAACTTGGATGGATTTAGAGTCTATCATATTCAGTGATCTATCACAGAAACAAAGAACAGAGTGCCATATGTTCTCACTCATAAGCAGACCTTGAACAATTATCATAATACTATAGGAAAGGGAGTGGGAAACTGCCAAGGGAGGGGAGGTGGAACTGGCAATTGAGGAAAACTGCCGGGGACGGAGGGGCACATTTCATCAACAAGGGTACCTGCATAATGAACATTTATATACCTAACCCTGAATTGTACCTCACATCTTTAAAAAAAAAAATAGGTGATCATAGCAAGTGCAAAATAGATGGTTAATATACAAAAGCCAATCATGTTTCTATATATCAGCAATGAACAAATGGAATTTGAAATTAAAAACATATTACCATTTACATTAGCAGTTCTTGAAATAAAATGGGGGCAAATATAATAATATATATATAAGAGCTATATACAGAAAACAACCAAATTCTATAATAAGAAAGCTACAAAAATATCAAAGGAAAACTAAATGAATGGAGAGATGATTCATGTTCATGGATAGAAAATCTTAATATTATAAAAATGTTAGTTATTCCCAACTTGACACATATTCAACAGAATCCCAAATAAAATCTCAGCAAATTATTCTATGGATACTGAAAAGCCAACTTTACATGGAGAGGCAAAAGACCTAGAATAGCTAACTCAATATTGAAGAAGAAGAACAAAGTTGTAACACTAACTCACTTCAAGACTTACAGCAAAATTGCAGTAATCAAGACTATAGTATTAATAAGACAGTAGACAAATGCATCAATGGAAAAGAATAGAGAGCCCAGAAATAGATCCACACAAATGTAATCAATTAATCTTTGACAAAAGAGCAAAGGTAATAAAATGGAGTAAAGATAGTCCTTACCAAATAGTGCTGGAACAACTAGACAGTCACTTGTGTAAAAAGAATATAGACATAATCCTTACACACTTTGCCAAAATTAACTAAAAATAGATCATAGACTTAAATTTGCAAAACAGTCAAAATCCTAGGAAATAACATGGGAAAAAAACACAGATGTCCTTGGATATAGTAAATATTTTTTAAGATATAACACCAAAGACATAATCCATGAATAAAATAATTGGCAAGCTAGACTGAATTAAAATTAATAATTTCTGCTCTATGAAAGACACTGTTAGGAGAATAAAAATAAAAGTCACAGGCTGGAAGAAAATATTTGTAAGAGACACATCTGATATTTTGAAAATTGTTATCCAAAGTATACAAACAACTCTTAAAACTCAACAACAAGAAAATGAACAACTTGATTTACAAAATGGGCAAACTACCTGAAGACACCTCACCAAAAAGATGGTACAAGTGGAAAGTAGTCATATGGAAAAATGTTCAACATCATATGCCATTAGAAAATAGCAAAATAAATGAAGCACCATTATCTGCCTAGTAAAATGACTAAAATCCCAAGCACTGACAATATCATATGCTGATGAGGGTGTGGAGCAACAGGAACTCTCATTCAATGCTGTTGAAATGGAAAATTGTATGCCATTTTGGAAGACAGTTTGGCAATTTCTTACAAAACAAAACATACTCTAACCATATGATTTAGCCACAATGCTCAATTGATATTTATTCAAAATGAATTAAAAACTTAGGTCTTATACCTGCACATAACTATTTTTGGTAGGTTTATTCATAATTACCAAAAATTGGAATCAACCAAGATGCCCTTTAGTAGGTGAATGAATCATGTGTGATAATTTCAGACATTGTAATATTAATCAGCCTTAAAAAGAAAGGAGTTGTCAAGCCATCAAAAGACATGGGGAAAAAATATATATTGCTAAGTGAAAGAAGCTGATTTAAATCAAAACACAAAAACTACATGCTGTCTGATCCCAACTATGTGACATTATGGAAAAATCAAACTTTGGAAACAGTAAGATAAGTGGTTTCTAAAGGTTAAGAGGAAGTAATAAATAGGCAGAGCTTTAGAGCAGTGGATATTATCCTGGTGGGTATGATATTATCCTGGTGGATACATATCATCACACATTTGGTAAAGCGCATAGAAGGTGTAGCACCAAGAGTGGACCCTAATATAAAATATGGACTTTGGATGAAAATGATGTGTCAATGTAGACTCATCAATTTTACCAAATTCATACACTGTGGTATGGGATGTTGATGAAGAGGGAGGCTATGCATGAGTAGGGGCAGATAGGATATGTAAAAATCTCTGTACTTTTTACTAAATTTTACTGTAAACCTAAAACTTCTGAAGACAAAAAGCTAAACAGCTAAGAGAATTGTTAGGGGGGTGAGAAAGCTCTTAAACATCTTGAACATGTCAGGAAATGCATGCTCTAAGCCTAGGTCAATTTTGGTTTTGACTATTCAAGGTTGTATGTCTCTGTAAATGGAGACTCTGATATATCTCTAATTGAGATAAAGTCATGGCTGTGAGCTGTGAAGCAGGAAAGTGGAGACTCTGGTGCCACATCAAGTTCTCAGCAGAGAGCCAGCATCCCCACTCTGGAGGAATGGGAGAGAGAATAATTAGTGGTTTCTGAGTAGAATATCTCTTGAAGATAACTTGGTTATTGTCATCAGCTTCTCATACTTGAATACAAAAATACGGATATAATAAAAATCATTTTTATAAAAATTAATTATAAGACCACAACACTACTTTATTCTAATAGTCATCATGGTATTTTTTACTTTGAGACATACATTATAAACTTAGGTATTTGTTGAGACTTATATTAGGCCATTGTGAAACTAAAGTTTTACTAATTATTCCACTTTGATCAACATTTACACATCTACTAGTTTTTACACGGAGTATTTAGAAAACTCCAAATGTCTTTTTATAGAATGAAAAACTGAGTCACCAAAATTCACATTGTATTTTGAAACTGAATACAAAATAAAATCTAAAATATGTCCTCATTAAAAAACTTCCCTCTCTATATCATAAAATCTAAAATGATTAATAGTTTTAACAATGCTTTGCATTTAGCTTCCAGATTTGCAGTAGAATTTGTGTGAGTGGGGATCAAAGGAGGAGGGCCAGGCATGGAGGTGTGGATTAGAATAAAACAAAATGTGATGGCAAAAAAATTACAAGGTGAAAAGCCTTTTGTTCATACAATGGAACATAATTTTACAGTAGACATTTTTAAAGCTTGTATTGTATCACACAGTGTTCCTTTGCAAGATTTCATGTGTTGTTGTGTTAAAATGAATTTCATTTTGTCCCAATCAATGAATCTCCCCGCTCGCTATTACCTACAGGCCTTCCTAGCAGCCAGAGTTCTGGCTACACTCCAATACCAGACTGGCATGAAAGTAAGTAAAGTTGCTGGTGTCTGTCCAAATGTTCAATTGAGGTAGCTGGAAAATGTCACCTACACCCGGATAATTTTTAAATTCCTTTCTCTCTTTCTCTTTCTCCCCATGCTCTGAAATTACCTCCAGCTTATTTGTCTGGCTAGAGGTTAATGGAACACTAATGATGTTAATGAGCCTTTCACGGTGCAAGTTTTTTCAGGAAAGAGATATAATAGCTGTTTTCCTTCCCTTTTAATCTTTTTCATCATTCAAGAGTTACAGGCTGAGGCAATTAGCAACTTATACAGCTCTGTCTCCCTGCTCAGTCACAGCCCAGTGGGGCAAAAAGCAGGAGCCCATTAGACATCTCCACATGTCCACAGGTGAGATCGCATGGATGGATGCAGCACACTGCTTCTTGCCAGAAGGCATAATGCTATTCAGGGAGAAAGGAGGGAAATTAACAATCTGTTGATGAAGCTTTTCCATGGCAGGCAGGCAGCAGGAGCTGTCCAGAGTACTGAAGAGTCATCATCAATTCCTCCCCTATCCTTTTGTCAGACTGAAGACTTCTGAGAGAGCCACAAAGCTCAAGGACCTCAGAGTCTAGTTCACTGAAGCGTCCAAGTGTTTAGTCACTTAGAGTAAACTTACCTTAAACTCATAGGGTTCTGGAAAATGAAGAACATTTTTATAAAACAAGTTATTTAGCAATACATCCCAATTTCTTGGACATGTCTCCATTTGGTGATGTTTTGGCATTGTTCCTCTTTATACTTTGAGAGTATACATCCTAGATACAATTAAAACATGAACTCATAGTGCCATTAAGATGCAAAAACATTGAGAGTAACACATGTCCAAAATCTGAACTAATCTTGATTCTGACTCAGTTGGTGTTAGGTTTTATTTCTGGTGAAAGGGCCTATAAATGCCTTCAGCAAATGCTTCAGGAAGAAATTCAAAGCATTTAAGAGAGGGGCCTGAAGAATGTGACATTTCACTTTTCTTCAGATTGTTGATTTCTTTTGTATCTAACGTGAATTTTAATTAAATGGATCATGGTTCACAACCAAGTTATATCGAAAGATATTAAAGTCCCAAGTCAAAATCAGAAACTGTGGGCATAATTTTCTTATAAAGGTCACTCTTAGTCAGAATTCAACCATTAATGCTAGCTAACTCAACATGTAATATATAGGAAAATATTAATGGGACCAAATAATTTTGAACAAACTATATGTTATAGATGTATAGTGGATTGTTAGCCATATTAATAATAATTTTTACATATGCTTGAACTTTTCAGGTTAGAAAATTGCCTGGAAGCCGGGCTCGGTGGCTCAGCCTGTAATCCCATGCCTTTGGGAGGCTGAGGTGAGTGGATTGCCGAGCCCGTGGGTTCGAGACCCACATGGGCAGCAAGACCTCATCTCTACAATAAATAAAAAAATCAGCCAGGTGTGGTAGCGCACGCCTGTAGTTCCAGCTACTTGGAAGGCTGAGGCGGAAGGATCGCCGGAGCCCAGCAGGTCGAGGCTGCAGTGCCTGGGAGCAGCCACTGCACTCCAGTCTGGGCAATAGAGTGAGACTGCAATTCAAAAAAAAAAAAGAAAGAAAGAAAATTGCCTGGAAAAATAACCAACTACTACTAAGTCCTCCTACTATGTGTATTCAATACACTCTGCACTTGGTGAGGTAGTGGCTAAAAAATAAAAGAAAAGGTAAAAAGCTAAAGATAGGAGTAAATGCATTTCAGAAATAATTAATAGAGAAATTAATTATGCAACTGTGGTACTGATAGAAGCACAAAGTTCATGTAAGGCAAAGACTTATTCAGAATGAGGGTTTCATTTAAAAAGTTATGAAGTGTAAATAAGATTTATATAATGCAATGGTACAAGGAAGGGGTTTCCAGGTTCAGAAAATAAAGGAAAAATGTGAATTCATACCATCATTGATGGTATATGCATGTTAGAACAATTGTTTAGTGCCAGTGGACAGATGGATCAAAATAAGCAGAAATCAAAGGTAAGAGAATCACCTTAAAGATAGTTGCCAACATCCAGAAATAGGCTTACAGTGAATATGGCAAGAATATAAATGTTAAGACATACTGAGAATGTTAAGACTTGATGACAGATTCAACATAGCAGTAGAAGAGAAAAGACTCAAAAAGGATTTGGAGGGTTTTAGCCAGGGCAACTAGAATTATCAAGTCACAAATAGAAACAGAATAATTTTGTAGAAAAATGAGGAGTTCAATAGCACCATTTAAAAATAACATAATATTCTACCTAGATCTATCATATATCTGGCCAAAGTTAACTATGCTTTAAATTCCTCATTCCCCATTATAACAGTTGCCCCAATTCCTCAACAACACGTATATGGTGAGAGTTCACACTAATTTAACAATCATTTTATCAATTTACTCAGTCAAAAACTCATTGGAGAGAAAGAGATTTTGTGGACTATGCAGTTGGATATCATTATCAATGTATGCTCACACTGTTCATTTGGGCCTGCAGGTTTCTAGAAGGCTAGCATTGCACCCATTCAGCAAACTCTGCTACTCTCTGTAGAGTACCATGCAAATACATAACACAGACTTTCTGCAAGAAATGATGATGACAACTAGAAATAGTCCCTAGAAATTTATCAAATGCCTTAGATGGTAAAATCAGAGCTAAAGCTTTTATGCACATCGCATCCTTGTTTTCTAAAGAAATAACGAACCCCCCCTCCCCAGCAGTGTAAGGAACTACATAATTGTGTATATGGGGCTGCAGTGCTTATAGCAATGTGCTACATCCAGATGGCAAATGGGATGATGGTAAAGCCAGGATGAGGAAGCAACTAATGATACTTCAAATAGCAAATCGCAAAGCAAATGTAAGCACAAATGACATATCCAGGACCAGACAATGGAGCACATGTCAAAGTCAGCTGCTTGAGATGGGGGTAGAGAAGACAAAAATAAAAAGTAAATATACACTACATAAACATAAATACAAATGCATGATACTACTTCAGAAGTACTTAATGCTTTTTAGATCAACCATCATATGAGTCCCATGCCTTGCTCCATACCTCTCTTGGCCTAACCCCACCCGACATAAAATAGACCAAAGACTGTCCACTGCATCAGAGGCAGAGATGGGTCCTTTGTAAATTTTGAAGAGAAAACTCTTGAAAGAACAGCTACCCTCAACTTAGTAGGTAATAAAATCCTTGGTGATATTTTCTAATCTTAGGTATTCCCATTTGGAAATTAGGGAAAACAAGGCCGAGAGCATCTAGGTGAATGAAGCCTGGGTCAAGACAGAATTCTCTCTAGCCTCAACCAGCTTCGCTTCTCCACTCAAGAGGATTGTGCGGGACAGCTGTCTTGTGGTAGGACAGTGGCCCCTTTTGGAGTGTTGGTGGTGAACAAATGGTTCTATGTCTAGACAGAAATGCCAAAGTTTATATAAGTAAATTATTAACTGGCACTTATAATAACTGAAGACTTCTGTTTGCATTTTCATCAGAGGGCATCTATCTGCATTTCAAGCTGCAGTGCTCTGATAAGGGGGAGGGAGAGGGCTCTTCAAAATTGCCTGGACAGACGCTGAGATAATGCTTTTCAAAGCTACAAAATGCTCTTGCTGATTTATATAGACATTGCTGTCCTTGTCCATGTCTCTGAAGCTCCTGATACAGGCTGCAAGAAGAAACTTCTCATAAATGAACATTTCTGGGCCTAACCTATTTATCCAGACAGCCCGTCAGCCTGCCAGAGCCAGATTTTCTGTTGACATGGACAAGACAGCAATACATTAGCTGGGACTCCTTTCCTACATGGTTATTGTTCACTTTTCCCTCCTTATAGTCACAGATGCTTTGTCTAAACAATGGTAAAGATCCTCAGTGACTCAGTTTCCATTTTCATGTTATCATTTCTTTCACTGACTGCTTATTTATGACTGACTGCCACGAAGTGCTTTCATGAAAAGCTGCTATTATAGCAGAATGATGCTCTCTTGACACTGAAGATTGGAATCTACACAAATGTTCTGTAACAACTCATTTTAATGTTTGCCTACTTGTCTTAATTTATTTTTTATTTCTGATTCTCAACGTACTCGAGACAGAGGGAGGTTTGCTTCAGCTCAGGGAGACATGCCACAAATCTAGCTGAGACCACAGATGGCGTGGGCTGGGATGACTACCTCTTTTGCAGGCTTGGAGTGGCTATTGGTATGCAGCACACAACCCCGTGTGCTCATCAAGATTGTTAAAGGAAAGGGTTCAGGATGCACAAAAGCAGAGCAGCCAAATTATTCTTGTTTATGGCAGGAGAGGGTTCACTTTAGATCAAGACAGAAGTATATTAACAAAGAAATAAGCCTTGAATATGATTTTCTCTTTCTTAAAAAATTTCAGAATGAAAAGCTGGCTTACATTTGCTGATCAGTGCCAAGGTATGTTTTCAGGTGGGGCCAGAGTCTGCTGTGAATTAACATGCAACTCTATTTTCAGTCTTAATACTTAGAAAAGTGTTATTCTTTTAGGTGGTCATATATTACTAAATTGTAGGATTAAACGTACACAGACACTTGGCTACGTGTTTACTTAGTGGACTATTGTCAGATTTGTGGTCTAAAACACATCATGCAAATTTAATTCTTTCTACTAAAATTGAAATTGACAGTCTATCATACCTCAAGAGGGAAGAACCCTGCCATCTCTTGTCCTGAACTGGGCTAGAATGTTTTGCACTTGGGTTTTAGTTAAAAAGCCATTATATATATATATATACCTGGTCATTTCATAATGAGCCTACACTAAGGATTGTCTAAGTCTCCCTCAGTTACCCTTTTGCCCTCATCTGTTCACTGACTACGAATGTATCACATGTACTAGATTTTAAGTCCCATTGAGATTAATTCCATATTCAATTATTCTTTATATTTCCCATGTTGCCAAAGACAGCACTTTATAAGTCATAGGTGATCAAATGTATGTGTTAATTACATAAGAAAACACATTCTATAACCACATCAACAGGGAAAAGCTTTTATCTAGTGTCCCCTGCTTACGTGGTACATGTTTCCATATGCATGAAGTCTTGTGATTCTATAGATTAAGGCCCTTTGCGAGCCTCATGGCCTCATGAAGACTCATCCCCAAGCTGATAACTTCAAAACAAGACTGTGGATTACATAATCTTACCTGGTTTGCTCCCTAGATCCACTCTTAATTCTTCTCTGCTTTGCTGGCTGCTATTCCAGTTTTCTGTCTAGGTTAATTGGTTTCTGTAGCCCAAAAAATGTTCCCTCTGAGGTCTCTGGTCAACTTTTTATCACCTGTTTCCATATCTTCAAGAGTACTTTCTGGTTAGTATGTCTGGTGAACGGACTTCCTTGGCGTTACTTCAGGTCTTACCATAATCTTGCCCTGTCAGGAAGACCAGACTCAGAAAGAGAGGTGAACCATTGTATTTGAAATTGGGAGGGTAAGTTAGAGTTTAACTTAACCAACCTGCAGTTTTACAGTTGCAGAAAATGAGACAGGAACCAAAAGCAAATAGAATGACTGGTACTTATCCTCAAAAAGTCTTTAGTCCAATGGTTCTCAACCAAGAGCAGTCTTGCCCTCTGTGGGACATTTGGCAACGTCTGGAGACCATGTTGCTTGTCAGGACTCAGGTGTGAGATGCTACTAGAATCTAGTGAGTGGGGGCCAGGTAAACTAAACACCCTACAATGCATAGGACAGCCATGTACCTATATATAATTTTCAGTCCAAGAAGTCAATTGTACAAAGGTTGAACAGCTCTGTTCTGGTCCATTAAGGCAACATAAAGCCAACAGACAAGGATGGAATACAAAAGGTAAATTTTGCATTTTGGTTCTGGAGTATATATTCTTCACAGAGCAGGTACCTTAGAATAAAGTGTGCCTTTAATAGTGATGATTATGTGACTGTGCTTAAATATTAATAAGCAGATGTGATACCAGAAACACCTTACATTCATCAAGTACAGAGAAGACATGACCACCTGATTCTTGCTCAGTCTGGCATTCCTATAGCATGAGCTTGGGAAGTACATTGTTGTGTGACTTGGGCTCTGAGCACATAGCAGAGGTAACAGACCCTTTTAGGTGATTCTACATTTGTTCTGACCCATAAACTGGGTTGTTATATTAGTGAAGGAAGCATAGTGTTTTTAAAAGGGCCTAAAGATTAAGAGCTAGGTCTCTTAACTCCAGCTCTGGGGCAGATTTTTATATGGCCTGGAGCAAGTAGCACTTTCTCCGTTCTGGATTCAGCATCTTTTTCATCTGTTCAATACTATAGTGGTCTTAACCTTGTAGGCAGTTGCTAACAGCTCTGATAGTTTATGGGATTATTTTTCTTGCCCCTACACCTCTCTCTTATCTCTGAGAGTCAGGTGGTAAACAAACCATGTAACATCTCCCTTTATAAACAGGAGCACTACTGAGGTCCAACTAACTAGAGAAGCACGGAGGTGTATGAAACAGAGTCGTTTGGGGTTAGAATCATAGCCCTGGACACTTATTAACTCCATGCTGTGGGAAGTTATTTAACCTTTCTAGTCCTTAGTTTCCTCATCTGTGAGGTGGGAATGACAATAATAACACCTACCCATATGGTTGTTGGCAAGAAAAACTGAGATAATAAGCACAAAGCAATAAGGACACCCCAAGTAAGGAGCTAAATGAATGGGACCAGCCAAAGTGATTTGGTTTCTGAGTCAAAGATTAGTAATATTATTTTTCTTCCTTAAGCCATTCTGGTATTCATGGAAAATAGAATTCAGAACATTGTTTTGGGTGGTATATTTAATTCTATTTGAGTGGGGGGGGAGTACAAATATGCCATAATCCCAGCAGAATACTCTTGTGCCATTTACAATATAATAGTAAAAGAAAATCATTTACCCACTGGCACTGTAGCTGGTTTCTCTGTCTATTCTTGTTTCATATGTCCCTTCACTGTGATTTAGATTAAAACTCAAGTGTCCCTGGGCAAATATTTTTCCCTTTCTTTTGCTTCTGGCTGGGGACACAGGCTTTCCAAGATCATACTCCCTATGTCCTCGCCCTCTGAGAGGTCACTTGGCTCTTTCTTTTGGCATGTTGCCCCAATGTTAGTCAGTGCAAGTCTTTCTACCAGCTCTCTCATTAGTTCTATTGGTTTCAACAGCTCCATGGACACAGTAAATGCAATATTTAACACCCAGGAGGGAAGTGTTTCACTCGGATGGTTCTTTCATCATCTCTGCCCATCTGGAGCTCCCTTTAAACTCATGGAGCACCAACTGCCTAGGGAAACAATGAACTTCAGTGACTTTTTCTTTCCTATGCAGACAGGGCTCCCAGAAAATGAAGATAGAGCCAAGAATGGTGTGTTTGTTATTGTTGCTGTATGGGTGGGGGCAGGGCTGATCTTTCATTGATATTATTGGTCCTATCATTTCCTAGGGAATTGCACAGATATTTGATTAGATTTCCACCTTTGACTGACACCTGTTAATAACCTGCAAGATGGGTGGAGGATGTTTATATTGTCAGCCAGACTTATCTATGACAATTTTTCATCAACTTTGTCACTCAAGGGCAGTAGTGAAGGATATTATTTTTTTCTTAAAATGTTGTTATGTGTCTACAGACCCTGGGCTGGGGAAATTGTCCTGGACATCCACCTTCATGCTGCTTAGAAAATATATTGCCAGGAGTCCATGCAATATTCAAATAATGCATTTATGTGCCTTTATTACCCCAGTTTTGATATGGTAACAGGCAACTTGGTGATGAAGCTATTCATTCCCTATGTTAATCTTGGGAATATGGTTTCATTCAAGTTGCTGTTGTCTTCTTTTTAATTAGATGTAGTACTTTAAAAATATTCTAAATAAGACTCAGATCTTTAGAAGTTAAAGTTCACTGACTCTTGGTCAAAAAAAAATGTGGCAAATGAAACAAAATATCTCATTACTTGAAAAACCCAGTTGAATATAAAAGCACAAAAATAAATGTTGATATTAAAAATCAGTTTTTGTGATGCTGAGTACATAAAGGATGAGAAATGAGTAAAAAATGAGCAAAATTTACAAAAAAATAATAAACACCACTAAATTAGTCTTGCTTTTTCCCAAATCACAACATCTTCAAAATATTTTAGACAAGAACAAAATGAACTACATTTTAGATGTTTTCTTTTCTCAGATGAAAGGGAAAAAAAACGGGTTTGTTTAGAATAAAAGAGGCCATAGTCCAGTGAGCCAACAGAAGACCTGCAATGAGGAATAGTCACCCTACATGTTGTGACAGAAGAATGTCCTCAGGTTCATGAGTCCCTGCCTAAGGAAGGAGAACAGCTGCATCTTTCTCTCACGCTGTGGTACAGTAACACCTCCTCCTGTCAGTTCCAAAAGTGCAGAGCCCTGTCTCCAGCACCTCAGGAGCAAGTGTCTAGGACAGCCAAGGGCAAGCACGATAGATGACACTGAAGAATCCTTAATTATGAAGGCTCTAGGAAGACAGAACTATTATTCCCATGCCCCTGCTGTTTGGGGGACTTTGCTGTGTCAGCCTCAGCCAGCAGCCCCTGAGGAGGGGTGTTCTGACACATGGCTTCCTCTTGCTCCATGCCAGATCCTGGTATTCACAATTCTCACCTGCAATTTATCTGCAATTATCATGAAGATATATACCCCTTTGTTTCCTAGCTAAAGGGAAAATATGCTAAATACTATTTTAAGTGATCATTTAAGCCCAGTTACAATGCTAGGTCTGCTTCTAGTTATCATGCAAAAAGCAATCTTTTTATTCTGTCTTTACCCAGAGCTAAACTGGATGGGTATAAAATTTTTTCCACCTCTTTTCATTTGCCTCATTTTGGATCTGTTTTTGCCATTTCACTGTTTTTTTCCCCTGTCTCCTTGAAATTAGCCTAGAAGTGGACTGAAGATTTTTTCTTATAGAAAAGGCAATTTATTAAAATATTATTTTAAAGCAATCACTCAAGCAAGCAAGCAATCACTTACTCTGTCTTTTATTTACCTAGGGTACGATTTTAGACCTGAGAGTTTTGAAACTTGAGCAGAAAAGGGAGGAGCAAGAAATAACAGGAGAAAAAAACATCAGAACTGCATTTACTTTTAGAATGGTTTCATCATGTGTATCATTATTTAATTTTTTTCAAAATCACTAGGCTCAAAGACCACAAAAATCACAACATAAACCCAGATTTTCTGACTTCAAGTTCATTGCTTTTTTCACAATAATACAGACTATAGCTCAGAAATAAAACAAGGAACTTGAATCAAGGATAAAGTCAAATATTGGCAATAGTTAACTGATTTCCTGTTCTCTTAAAGGATAAGATGATTTTAATAATGACTGAGGGCCAAAGAGTACACAAATCCCAAGTAAATTTTAGGATTTTTCTTAGTTTCCCATCATAGGTAAGAAAGTATTTATGACTCCTCGCCTCCAACCCACCACAGTGTAAATAAGGCTGCTCATTTTTATTATCCAGTTGAACACTCTGACCTCTGAGTTTCAGGCACAAATTGAATTCTTTTTTCATTAGCATAAAAGTAAATGCATTGTCTCCAACTGAAAAAGCCATCCTTAGAAAAGCCAGTGCAAGCATTTTAAACCAAGTTTCAATCTTCCTAAAAATTTGGACTCTTGCTTGGGAAGAAGCCACAAAACACACTTGTCTGTTTATACAAGCTCCACTCTGCTTTCTTCAGAAACAGCATAACTGCAAGATAGAAAGAATGATCATCCCTGATATTTACAGCTGTTGAAAAATTTCCACTTATTTTATAATCCTGTTGCTCACAGAAACCTTATACAACAGACTCAGACCGATTCTGCCCATTGTGACTTTGCCTGCAAGGGGACCTATCCCTTGAACTGCTCCTTTAGTTTGCCTGTCCATGGACACTCGTAGCTGGCCTCCTGGCATATACTCCTCCTGTGGTCTTCCCATGCCCAGTGAATAGCAATGTCGTCTTTCCAGCTGCTCTGACGAAAATTCTAGTGTTGTTCTGATCTCTCTGTTTTTCTAAAGTCTTTTTTTCACATTCCATTTTCTAGTCATACAAGTTCCTATCAGTTCTATCTTCAAGATATATTCAAAATCTTATAATTATTCATCAACTCCATTGCTACCATCCTGGACTCAGTCAGAGTCTCTTAACTGTCTTCTTCCATTGCCTTTAACCTTCTCTTCTGAGTCCATGGCCTAAGAAATCCTTTGAAGGTATTAAGCCAGAATATGTTCAAAACTTACAATGGTTCCTCGTTTCACTCTCAGTAAAATACATGGTCTGCCTGCTAGTTTCCATAGTGTAGTGGTTATCACGTTCGCCTAACATGGTCGGCCTGTTATCCTCCCTTTTCTCCCTGTAGAATGCCACCTCCTTTTAAAATAAGATATAGGATGCACAAAGACAGAAAATGCATCTAATTCTCCTACCATTGTATCTCTAGGACATAGACTAGTACTTGGCATAGAGTAGGTGCTAAATAATTAGTTGTTGGGTGAACTAATAAGCAGGAGGTGTTAAGAGCTGAGGTTGGGAGTTTCAGAGAGATTGATGGTTCTAAGTAAAGAATAGGAGAGATGGTGAGAAAGGTTATTTAAGATTTTTTTGTTGTATATTTAAAAGGTACCTCATCCCCTTTTATGCTTACTTAGAACTGAAGAAAAGTTGAAATTTCTTTCAATTCTATATCTGTTGATATTTTGTGCTTCTGAATTGACACTTTTCAAAGGCTGGATCATGCAGACCTGCAGTTAAATTCTGGTTGCAAGTTATTTGTGTACCACTGGGTGGAAGGTCAAAGAACACATGAAGAGCCCACACTGACTTTTGCTTATGCACCAGTTTGCAGTTATTCAACCTAAGATCCAGCTCAAGGCCACTCAACAAAGTGACCTGCTGTCCTGACACTTTACAAAGTCTCCAAGACTTACTGTGGTGGTCTAAGATCATACAACCTCACGGCTGGCAAATGACAAGAGGACTGAGAGGACACCCAGTCTTGCCTTGTGGCAGAACCTGGAAAATCATTTCTCCAAGCTCTTTGCAAATCCATGGTTTGTACTTGGCCAGCCCACGCAGCAGGGGTGGGGAAGCATATGTGAGAGCTTGAGAAGCTCATCCCCTCTGGAATAGACTGTAAGTGCCTAAAATTTCTATGGGGCAGCCATCCTGAGAAGAGAACGGTCCATCTGAGGTTTCATATGGTAAACACTGGGAAGAGTTATGTAATGCCCACATGTGTGTCAGAGACAGAAGAAACTCATTCCTCTGTATCACTTTGGGAAATACTTCATTTCCCACTAAAAATCAGTGATGAGGCCAATTCTCCTAGGTGGCTGAAGACTAAAGGACTCCGAATTTAGCTGAATTGTCACAGTGTTTCAGGACTGCTTTGAACTCTATTTTTACAAAGTGTAAGCATATTTATATATAATTTCCAGCATAGAGGAAAAAAACCCTAAAAAATCACTTATATAACTGTACCCAGATTCAGCAATTGTTAGCATTCTGCCTAACTTACTTTACCATTTGTGCTCATATGCTTACTTTCTTATATTGTTATTATAATTGAGAGTAAGTTTGAGTTATCATGCCCACTTTCCCCCTAAAATATTTTAGTATTTGCTTCCTTAAAAAAAGGATATTGTTTATATAATCACAGTACAATTTTCAAAATCAGGAAATGTTAGCATCAGTATGGTCATACTATCTAATGCCTAATTTATATGCAAATCAATTTCTCAGTAATATCCTTTATAGTCTCCTCCTGGTTTAGGAGTTAGTCCAGAATCATTCACTGAATTTAACTGTCGGGAATCTTTAACCTCCTATAATCTGCAACAGTTTTACAAGCTTTTTTTCTTTAAAATCTAAATATTCTTGAAAATGCAGGTCAGTTAATGTGCAGAATGTTCCTTAATTTAGGTATGTTAGACGTTTTCTCATTATAAGATTCAAGTTATGCATTTTTTGGGCAGGAATACATAGAAGTAGCCCTATATCCTTCTTAGTGCATCTCATTAGGAGGCATGTGAGATAGGCTTGTCTTATTACTAGTGATGTTCACTTTGATTACTTGGTTGAGGTGGTATCTGATATCTGGGAGATTTCTATCATGTAAAGTTGCTATTTGTTTTTCCTTTGGAATTTATAAGTAATTTATGGAGAGATATTAAAAACTATGTATATACTCTGTTTCTCATCAAACATTCATCCATTAGTCTTAGTATTTATTGATGATTATTGCCAAATCGATTATTCATGTGATGATTGTAAAATGGTGATGCTCTGATTCCACCTTTTATTCCACATTATTTGTTGGAATTATACCGCGGAAGAGATTTTCTTTACTTTTTTTTTCCCATGTAGTAATTCATTTGCTCAGTTATCTATTTGATGCTACACAAACTCATCAATTTTATTTTATTCAATGGATTAACATCTGTTATTTTTGTTACAGTCTATTAAATACCATGTTACAAAAATTTTTATACTCAAATTGTCCCGAATTTAGTTAGTGAGAGTGCATTTACGTTGGCTCCTGTGTCATTTAAGATCTTCTAATTGTTTTGTGAGCACTTCTTTATTTCGTGGACCATGAAGATGTCTAGGTTCATCTTGTAGACCCCTTTTCTCAGCCTCAGATCCATCCATTTCAGCAAGGAGTTTGGGTTGCTACTGAGTAGTTTTTTCCTTTTTATCTGTCTCACAGCTTGAACATTTAGGTGTTCTAGTTACCTTTGAAGAGAGTCTATGATGAATCACAGCTTTTACAAACCTTCCCATAGCCATAATACTAAGGGACTCACACAGATTTACTGTTGGGCATTAGTGGACCAGAGAAAACTGGAACCCATCACAAATGATAGTTTCTCAGCTCTCTCTCTCTCTCTCTCTCTTCTTCCTTCCTTCCTTCCTTCCTTCCCTCCTTCCCTCCTTCCTTCCTTCCTCTCTTCCTTCCTTCCTTCCTCTCTTCCTTCCTTCCCTTTCTCCCTCCCTTACTTTCACTTCCTCCCTCTCTCTCCCCTTCTGTCTCTTTGTTTCTTTCTTTCTCACTATGTTCCTATTTCTGGTATAGATTTTTTTATGTTCTGCTCTTATGAGAAGTAGTTTAACCAGATAATTGCTCATGTGAGAGGCTGATTTTAAACCTACTGTGTGGGCACATACTACAGAATTTAACTTTTCCTTGGGCACAGAGTGACAAGTCTGGTAATCACATTCACAATAAAAAAGTAAGTATTATCAATAGCAGAAAATAAAAGCAGAAGTAGCATACAATTGCAATGGAATTCTAAGCAAGAGGAATTGCTTAGGCCAGAAGCACATTATGCCCTAACTATTGAATAATTGTAATAATACCAATAATATTTATTGTAAAAGTCTCACCAGAAAGTTTTCCAGAATTTTATCAAGTCAAGCCTCCAAATAATATGCAAAAAGAGATTTCCAGAAGGGAACTGGTACTGTCCAGGTTCCCTCATCCTTGGAAAGCTGGGAGTGGATGGAATATCAAATAGAAGCTCTTGCTTTCCACCTGAGTTTACAGAGGTGTAAAGTTTCTCCAGCAGGTGAAAACACTCTTTAGAAAGAGACATGCCACAATCTGAGTCCCAGTTCCCTTGTTAGCAAGCTGTGACTCATGTAAAATTCTGGACTACTGGAACCACTTTTGACTATGTCTCTAAAAGTGGTAGTGCAGTACCTGTGTCCATACTGAAGCTATCTTGCTCTTGCTGGAGACTCTGAATCTGACACGTCTGGGATATAGCTCTCTCCTGGGTCTTGTTGACATCACCTACGCTGTAGGAAGGACTCTAAGAAGGAAATTCCATCTTTTCAGGATTCAAGGTCCATGGTTGGAGGAGAGGCATGGACTGGAGTCTTCACCTACATCAGGCCTGGCTTTCCTTCATGGCGTTTACTCGATGATCCTGAATAAAGTGTGCTTGAAACTGGAGAGGAAAGCCAAAGACCTTCTCTCATGCCACCTTTCGATCAAGGAGACAGAAGAGAGAGAACTGCTCAGTAGCAAGACTTGCAAATAAATGCCGGTCAAGGGGAGTGTAAGGTGGAGAAGAGATCTCCTAAAGCAGCCTTCATGACCATCTGCCTTCACAAGATGCTCTCTTCTCACATAAAAGAGATTTTTACCATATACAAAAAAATTATTTGTCTCCAGTGCACTCCTAATCAGTAGCACAGAACTCCTACTCAGCCTGCAAGCAGCTCTGCAGTTCTTCCTTGAGGTGGAGAAGTAGGAAGCTGGCTGATAGCTACGTGTTCCTAACCTGGCCTCTTTCTCCCATCAAAGTGCTCTCTGCAGTCTCTGGCAGTCAGGAATGTAGTGCAGTGCTGCCCTGCACAGACCCAGGCATGGACGTGGTCCAGTGAAGACCCTCCACCAAACAAATGGCTGGTCTTGTCTTTAATTCAAGTATTAAAATAGCAGTAATTTGGCACTGATTAGCAGTGTTAGTCCTGAAGGCCAAAGGAGAACTGGAATTCAACGTGAGGCGCCAAACAATTACTTCCTTTGGATAATCACTTTTTTAGAGGCCAACTGTGCATATAAATATCACATCATGCCAGGGCTGGCAAGTGTTTTTTGTTTGTTTGTTTTTAATCTGTATCAACTCAGGCAACTTCTACAGCCATCGTGGCTGGAGAAATGGTCAATCTCAACAGCCAAGCCTGAGACAATCATACTGACCAGGAGACACTCAAAGAAGAGGGTGGGATGGCTTAGGCATGGCCCCTCCTCAGAATCCCATAATCATTTGTTTAGCTACTAAGGGTCAAATTCTCTATATCTCCCATATACATATCTATATCTATAGAGATATATCTAATATCTAATGTATCTCTGTTTCATCAAATATATATTTAGATTTATACTCTTCCACAGGGCCTGTTGTCCCTCATTGATAGGAAACTGGAACCACATAAGTTAGAAATACCTGATTAATCATAGGACTAGGAATGCAACCACCCACTCACTCCTGGGTTCCTTCAGCAAGTCATTACCATGCCCTTTTGGGTACCAAGTCTAGGACAGGGCCCTGAAAACACCCAGATTAATAACATGCCTGAATATATATATATTGAAAACCCTCTTATTTCCAGTAGAGAGATGAACCAGTCACCAGACATAGTTCAAAACAGCATAGGGCATATTAAAGACATAGACAGAGTCTTGCAGGACACTTTTGAAATATAACATTTACACCAAGGAAAGGAGGCAAGGAAAACTTCACAGAGGAGATGAGTGAGCTGAATCATGAGTGATGAGAAGTTTGCCAATCAGAGAAGAGAGGGGCAAAGATAACAGCTCATGCTAAGTACCAGAATCAGGCGAGGGAAGGCTGAGTTCCATTTTCATGTCACACAAGACATGCTGGGGAATGGAGGGGGCAGTGGAGTGGGCAGTGGGAAAAGTAAGTGGGAAAAGGCAGATAGGGCTACAGGGAAGAAGCTTCAGGCTGTGAGAAGTATGTGACTCTTCCCACAAGCACAGAAAGACCAGCACAGGGTAGGAAATTCAGTGTCAAGAAGTCAGATGGAGTCAAAGGAAATGAAAGTTCAAGCTCCAGCTCTTTGTGCTTGTACATAGCTTTGGGCCTGACCTGAAAACTTGGAGCCCAGAGCCAGCAAACTTCCAGCCATGCTCCACCATCACCCATTAAAGCTCTTGGGGCTTTGGGTTAGGGACTAATGTTCCACCCCTCTCCTTAATGAGCCTCTAAACCTTCTGAGCTTCCAGAGCATAGCTGCCTACCTGTTGGAATACACACATAAACACACACATAATTTTCTGAGTGAAGCACTTTGCATATAATGTGTGCATTATTTCCATTTTGAAGACTAGTTCAGTTAATAAGTAAATATTTATTAAGCAGCTACTATGAGCCAGACATTGTCCTAAGCACTGGAAATACAATAAAAGCCTTGCCCTCATGATGTTGGTAAAATATAAGAGCTAAGCCTTCTTGAGTACCTACCCCATGCCAGACACAGTTCTGAGCATGTTACATAAATCAACTCATATGATCTTCTCAACTATTCTAGACAGTAGGCATTACAGCCTCTGTGGCACATACTAGATGAAGTGCAGGAATCTTGGGGCAGTTGCCCAAGACCACCCACCTGAGAAATCATAACTGGTCATTGAATTCAGGAGACCTGGCTTCAGTGACTGCATCTTTAACATAAAGTTATTCTGCCTCTGAAAGACTGAAATCAAAGCTTGGAAAGATTAAATAATCTTGTGAACGTCACTCAGTATTTCTGATCTTTGTCAAAATCTCATACTTTGGCCAGTCTACTGTAATCACAGACATCCCAGATGTTTTCTAATTTGGCAAGCGATGATCTGTTTTCAGGACCAGAACTTACAATGACAAGGAAGATACCAAAAATCACTTACTTTGACAACTGTCCACAATTCCACTTATATACTGTGATTCACTAAACACCTCATCATATTCACTTAGGTATGTGACTTATGTACCAAACTGTAGCATTTCAATTTGTCTATAGCTGCACAGAGTCATTTCCTCTGACCAGCAGAAACTTTCTAGAAAGTTTCTCTACTTTGTCATATCTTCAAAGCCTGGTTATCTAGTCATCTGTTCCTTTAGTGCATGCCTGCCAGGGACATATGAAAGACATCCTTGAATTGTCCTGATATGTGTGGGGAGAGGGGTGAAAAGAGTTCCTGGGCCAGGGATTAGCATGGAGGAGTTAAAGACTGTTACATTTGTTTATTATTATTTATACAATCCCATTTTTACCCCAGGCTAGTGAGATCTAGGGAAAAAATTTACATCTAATTAGATTGTTTCCTCATAAATATATTGATTGATATTTGATAACACTAAAGTTTATGTTTCTTGTCTACCCATTTAAAACTCTTGAAATCTTTCACCATATTTTCCAGATGAACACAATTTCATTTCCTGACAATCCTCAAATTTCCAAGATTAAAAAAAAAATCTGTTATTTGAATACAAATATTTAAGATAAGTAGTCTCAGAAAAAAATGTCCCAAGCAACTTCCAATGATAACATTTCTGTTCCTAGGAAAGTGATCATCTATAATTATGTTGTATTTTTGGCCCTTAGAAATTACAAAATATTCATGCCATTGCTTTATGATTATTTTAAACACATCTTGATATACAGGCTGATTAAATGCTTGTTGAAGACCCATATTTTCAAGACTCACATATCCTTATATTTATTGCTATAACATTTGTGAAAGTAATTTGGGAACATCATAAATCTATTGTTTCTAGTAATAATAGAGATAATCCTAGTGGATTATGGGAAGTTGTGCTTGCCCACTACAATGTGTTTCCATAAAAAGCATTTATGGTGATAATCATATCAGCATGGATGGAGCCTGGGAATCCTGAATTCTAGTTCTGGCTCTGCTACTACTAGTTGACTGACATTGGGACAACCTTGGGGAGGTCGTGGCTTATCCTGTTCAGTCTTCTCCTTGTTCATAGTAAGAGTGGCAGAGTGAAATCATCTCCGAGTAAAATGGGGCTTGTAATGTCCTCCTGCTGGTTAGTAACAGACCTAGTGTTAGGGAATGGGTGTCCCAACTTCTGAATCAGTTCTCTAGCTCCAAAATGTTAGCATCAAATTCCTTCCACACTTCTGAGCAGGAGGCCTCTGATTTTTGGTTGAATTATTTTCACATACCGGTTGCTGAGTTTTGTCACATTCCTGTGCATTAGCATAATTTGACAGTGATTCTTCATAGAGTGGAGGCGAGGAGTCACAAAGGGCACAGAAGAGTCACCTGGGAACATTTTAGTCAAACATAGATTTGCCCTCCCCTACACCTTCCCCTTCTTCATGACTCAGCCTTGACTTACCTAGCTAGTCACCTGTTAATCTCCAGATGATTCTGACATGCATTGTCCAACCTCACCTCACCTAGGAAATCCAATATTCCTGCAGTCACAGGTAACTTGGAAATCGAGTCTATCCCAATAAAGACTTGGCAGAAGTTCATTGTCACTGTTGTTACTATGGCACTTGACCCTATGGTCAGTGAGTAATTCATATATTCTTCAACTGCTTTCTTCCCTATAAGTTATGAAAATTCTTTTTTCATGGGAAATCACTGGTAAAATGCATCTAAAACACTGTGAAGAAGATGTTCTAAAATTCTCTTAGAGGCTTCTGAAAGCAGAAATAATGTTTATCCATGACTTCTTCCTAAGAAGTGACTTGGAAAAAATTGTTTCCATCTGTAGCATCAAAGTCCTCTCAGATCAGTGACAACCCCAAGGACACAGATTTAAAGGAGAACTCTCCTATGACATCATTCAGTAAGAGATTCCCTCAATTCCAGACACTTTATTGATTATATGGTTTTGGATCAGCCAGTTCATTTGGGTGACAGATGATTCTTGCCCTTGTGTTACCCTTGTATTTCTCAAGCTCTAAAAGATTTTGAAAAGATCATAAATATTAAATAGACATTCTCATGCTAGAGACCATATTGTTGTTCATCAAGGTCTGTTTGTGTTTCACTCAGATGTGTATTTGCTGGGCATTCTTTTTATTGTTTGTCCTGGTGGAAATGACAACACATACACACATTTAAAAAAAGAAGAAGAAAGGAAAAAGATCTTTGCTTTTAAGATTTAAACACAGAATGTGCCCGAGCCAAGGGCAGCATGCCTCTGAGAGTGACAAGCTATTCTGGATGGGCTCCCTGCCTCCCTCCTCTGAAGTTGCTTTATCAAGGGCCATCTGGTCAGCCCGGCATGCTTGGAGGAGCGACACAGGGGTCCAGATGGATGGGTTCTTGGAGAGTTCTTTAAAAAACCAGCACCCAACCTCTGAATCACCATATGCCAAAAGGTCACCTCATCTTGAATGGCATCCTTCCTGGGTCTCTCTCTGTAGTTTTTCATTTGGAGTTGACACCCTGGTGGTTTCAGGGGTTATGGAGTTTTAACTAATGTGTTATTATTATTATTCTAAGTACCAGTATCATTGACATTAACTTGTCCATGTCATCTGAGGTTTAGAAAATAAACCCAAAAGGCAGAGGAGGCATATGCTGAGTGGTCTCTTTGCCCAATGAAGGCACAGCGACCCCTGACAGGTCAGGAACACCAGTCGGAAGGTTCTCAATTTGGTGCTTCCACAGGAATGCCAGCATTAGCTACGACGCTGTCAAGGCACAGAAAATTGTCTTATCTCTGCTCTGCAGGAGGGTCCACAATGGAGGGAAGGAAATGTAAGAGAAGAGTACAAATGAGAGAGAGAATTTGTCTACTCCCAGGCTTAAGTCATGCACTCAAGGAATAAAGGCATTTTAAGAAAGTGCATTTTTTTCTTTGATTTTCTTAAAGTGCATCCTTTCTTGAAGGTAAAAGGTTAAGAAGTATGATATTTACAATTGTCTCCCAGTCCCAGTATTACCCAAACCCTTGGTTTTTTGCAAAGCGCTCAGCGAATCCATTAGGATCCAACCTACTATGGAAGTCTGGGGCTGGGACCCTACCTCTGCTCAGGGCACCCCGGACTCCTCTCTATGGTTTATCTGCTTCATCACAGATTCAGTGGCCCTTTCTCAGAGTGACAAGTTGATGTAACCTCAAGCTGGTGACTTGCTGTGAGTGGCATGTGCTTCACAAGAGTCCCTTGACAGTGTAGGAAATCTCATTAAAGTCTGACATTTGCTGAGCATCCCCAGAGGGCAAAGGTGCCCATTCCAATCACAGAGCCCCACTGCAAGGCCCAGCAGACAGCGTGGTGGCATTGAAACTGAGCTGTCATCTTCAGGTTTCTTGTCCCTCAGTCTCTACCATGTCCTGCAACCCTGAAGGGCTCATGTGCTCCTACAGAACCTTTCTGATTTGAGAACCTGAAAATATTTTCCCTACCTCTATCCTCTCACTATTTTCCTTCGTGTCTCCTTGTACAACAATAACATTGCCTGCAGTTTGTTCAGAACCAACGTAGAAGGCCATTCAATTCCTTTTGACCTGACTTCCTGCAAGATACAAGAGAGACCCTAGGAAACAAGGTCTTTCTAATGGGCACCAATGAGGAGCCATTTCCTTCCTGTGCACACCTGGGTGTACTGGCAGCTGTCTCTGATTAAACCCCTCATGGGCTAGGAATTGATGCAAAAAAGGACTAAAAGTCCCAGTGACCTGAGTTCTCTGTTGTCCAGATCACCTCTTGGAATGGCAGTTGTAACCATTGGAGATGCTCCATTGATTTCACTCCTGGTTCCCAGAAGCAATATCCCAAAGTGGTTCCTTTCTTAATGTTCTGGATGTGTATGGAGGGCAACCAAAGTTCCCTAGGGAGATCAGATCTCACTTCCACATCATGTTTTATGTATATATTTTTTAAATTAATTTTTTGTTTTAAGTATGTGGGGTACAATACAGGGTTAGGTATACAAATGTTCATTATGCAGGTACCTTTGTTGATGAGGTGTGCCCCCTCCCCTGTATGTATACATTTTTAATAGCCAGGCTATATCTATTTTTTCTAAGTGAACAAAGTCCTTTCCCTGCATTAATTTGTGGTTAATGAAAGTTACTCTCTGTGTCTATGTTCGAGCTTTACCTACCTGAACTCTTTGTAACTCAGTCTCTATCTCTTTTTAACTCAGTCTCAATCCCTATCTCTTTTTCTCTTCCTCACCTCCCCACCAATGCTGCATAAATCTAGCACCTACTATCTCAGCCATGTATTCAGGTTTACATACAAAATCCCGACTTTTCACCAAATTCTACAAGATATTTATATTATCATCCTATCATCCCTCTCTTAATGTTTTAATGTAAACCATGTATTAGTCATTAGCATTTTCCGAAGAGAAAAAACCCATAGGACACATAAACACACATTCACACTCATACTCACACATAGAGAGAGAAATGGATAGTAGAAATTGGCTCACACACTTACAGAGACCAAGAAATGCCACATTCTTCTGTCTGCAAGCTGGAGAACCAGGAAAGCCAGTGGTATAATTTGGTCTCAGTCTGAAGGATCAAGAATAGGAGTTGATGTTTGAGGTCAGGGGAAGATTGATACCCTCGCTCAAACAGAAACAAATGTGCCTTTTCTCTACATTTTTGCTCTATTCAGGCCTTCATTGTGTTGGATGATACCTACCTGCACTAGTGAGGATGACTGTCTTAATTTAGTCTCCCAATTTCAATGCTAATCTCTTCCAGAAATACCTTCATGGACACATCCAGAAACAATGCTTTACCAGCTAGCTGGCATCAGTCTAGCAAGTTGGCAAATAAAATTAATCATCACAGACTAGATACAGAAAGACATAGAGGGCAATTGACAAATACTCATGTACCCATCATCTAAACTTAATATGCTATATTTTGTTATGTTTACTTTGAAAATTTTTTAAAAGAATGAATGAAAATCTTACAGATAGAATTGAAGTATTTTTAAATCCTTCTTCCCAATTTTACAGAGGCAGCCACCATCCTGAGTTAGTGTATATCCTTCCAGTTCATACTCTCATAATTTTTTTAGAAGAACAATGAGGTGGTGAGATGTTGAGTAACTTGTCCAAGGCTGCCCAGCCAAACAAACAAAAACACCAGGCCTGGAATGTCAGCTTCTTCCTGGAATACTGACCCTTGAGCTTGCACATGCACACGTGGGAGGTTGACAAAGGGGTAGAAATGGAAAAGATGCAAAAATATCACCAAAAGAGAAAGTGGTCTGGAAGAATTACAGGTACAGAAAGGCATGGCTTTTCTGAATGCAGCATTCTGGCAGAGAAGTGGCTAGACAGCCCTTTGGGTGGCTTCCATACCTTCACTGGATATCCAACTCTATTGACACTTCCTCTTTTTTTTTTTTTAATTTCCAAACTTTTAAAAGATTGTGGTAGTATCTGTAAACTTAGGAAGGATAATGCCTAGCTGTCCGTAGGTCTACCTCCTGTTCTTCTTTTGGCCCATCATCTTCCACTTCCAATATTACATAGGACTTGTCTGGTCTTGTAAGGAACATTCTGCAAGATCCCTGGTAATTTAAAATACTATACCTAAAAGAGGTAAAATGCTATTATTTCAAGATCCAGCCAATTGGGGTCTTTTTTGCATATCTGTCAAATGATAATAATTACAGGTCCTCTGGGTTTCTCATGGGGTCATCTGAAAAATAAAATGAGTCAGAAGTCATGTATCTATAAATATTTACTGATTATCTACCATATGCACAGGCTTGAGCTAGTAACTCGGATACAAATATGAACAAACAAAAATTCGGTTGAGAAAAAAAATAGAAAAATAAGAAAATGTATTTTTCTAAAGGGGGAATGTAAAGGTCTATGCAAGCATTAAGGAGGGGCACCTCATATGGACATAAGAGATAAGAAAATCTCTCAAACAACTCTGAGGGATAGGGCTGGCTGGCCAGGAGAAGAAAGGAATGACCATGTACTTTGTTCCATGTGATTTTTAAGACTTGCTGGTCCTGCAGTGCAAATAACCACCAGCTACATCAGCACAACATGTCAAACTTTCCTTGAATTTCTCCTTAATCAACCTTCAGCCCTCCTCCTTTGTGTCCTTATTCCTGATATCATCCTTTACTCCCTTTCTCATCCATTCATCTCCAGCATCTCACAGTGACTGCTGAATGTGGAGGCAGAACGAAAACTGATGGAGGCACAGATACATTCGATCTGAGTGGGAGGCTTGACAACGGTGGCAGCAAGCTGGGGGGCAAACCTAAAACCCCACTGCATGGACAGATTGTAAGGCAGTGGGAAGTGGGTTCCAGGAGGCCCGCCTACCTGCCAGCAGATACTGAGATCTACAGATAGTTTCTGAATCACAGCTCCCCCCTCAATTAAATCTCCAAACTGCAAAAAGTACAACCCCCTACCCACAGTCCAGCTTCAGAATGGAACAAAGGCAGAGGATCCACATAAGAAAAAATAAGAGACTGGGCAAACAGAAGTAAAAGCGACTCCTCTATCCCTGAGCAGCAGAACTAAAAAAGAGGTTAAAAAAAGGGGTGTGGGGGGGGGGAATCTACACAAATGAAGAAAAACCAAAGGAAGAACACAGATCCCTGGAAGGTCAGACACTGAGATTACAGAATACAAACAATGAAGAGCTCCCAGAATGACTGGTCTCAAACAACAAACCCAGATATCAAGACATTAATAGAGAGAATAAATAGAATTGAAGGGAAAAAAGAGGAAAGAATAAAGGAGTTGATAACTGAGATAACAACAATAAAGAATACAGTGAATGAAACAAATAACAAACTAATAAGCCTGGAAAGCAGACTTAACCAAGCAGGAAAAAAAAGTCTCAGAGCTTGAGAACCAAACTATGGAACTAACCCAAACTGTTAAAAACATATAAAAGAAGCTTTAAAAGACAGAGCATACCTCTGAGAGATGAGAAATTGTTTCAAGAAGTTGAACCTAAGATTAATTGAAATTCCTGAGGCAGATTAAGAGACAGAGACCACCCTGGAACAAACATTTCATGAAGTTATCCAAGAAAAATTCCCTCATCTTATCAGTGACACATGAAAACACAAGAAATTAAGAGAACCCCTGCAAGACAACAAGTGAGAAGACCAACTCCTAGACATATAGCAATTTGCCTACACAAAGTAAGTATAAAAGAAAAAATCCTAAAAGCAGCAAGAGGAAAAGATCAGACTACCTACCAGGGAAGATCAATTAGAATAGCAGCAGACTTATCTACAGAAACACTTCAGGCTAGGAGATCTTGGAGCCCAATCTTCAAAGTTCTCAAAGATAAACAATTTCAATTAAGAATTACCTACCCAGCTAAGCTGAGCTTCATCAGTGATGGAGAATTAAAATCCTTCCCAGACACCCAATCTCTAATAGTGTACACTGCCTCCAGACCAGCTCTACAAGAAACACTTAAGAAAGTATTAAGCACAGATGAAAGGAAAAAAAGAACAACGCCCTTCACAAGAATGCAGGATAAAGATTGAAAACACACATGAATCAACCCAAAAAAACAAAAGAAAGACAACAAACAGCAGCAACAACAACTAACTTTTTTTTTAATGTAACTCTTCTATTTTATAATACTTCTTGCTCACACTCTCCCAATGCACCAGTCCTCAATCAGGTGTCTCAGAGGAAATTTAATCTTGTTAACAAATGAGTATAAAGAGCTAGAGAGGCAATAGTTAGGTCTCCTTGGAACTTATTTTATATATCAGAAACTAAATGGATGTGGGCAGAGCCAGATCTGCTGTGACATGACAGAACTGAATGTTCTGGTTCTCTCTGGACATCTGAGAGAAACCAGCTTTTGTGGGAAAAGGGCAGCTCTGATTTTGAAGGCATAGACAACTTTCATAAAGCAGCTTCTAGGTAAACTTAAAAAAGATATTGACTCTAACACTATCATAGCTGGGGACTTAAATATCCCATGCACAACCCTAGACTGATAATCAAGACAAAAAGTCAAAAAGGAGATCCAGAATCTCAACATGACACTTGACCAGTTGGACTTAATTGATACCTACAGAACACTCCACCCAACAACCATGGAATATACATTCTACTCATCACCACATGGAAGGTACTCTAAGATCGACCACATTCTTGGCCAAAAATCAAGCATAAACAAATTTCATAAGATTGAAATCTTGCCATGCACCTTCTCAGACCACAGTGGAATAAAAATAAATATCAACACCAACAAAGTTTCCCCCAAACCCCCCACAACATGAACACTAAACAGTATGATACTAAACGACTCCTGGGTCAACATAGAAATCAAATCAGAGATTAAAAGATATCTGGAAACAAATAAAAATGAA
The DNA here is from genome assembly GCF_000164805.1 of Carlito syrichta. Classification (NCBI taxonomy): domain Eukaryota; kingdom Metazoa; phylum Chordata; class Mammalia; order Primates; family Tarsiidae; genus Carlito; species Carlito syrichta. The sequence continues at coordinate 547,120 of NW_007252432.1, read as the reverse complement.
AAAGCATCTTACCAAAATCTCTGGGATACCATGAAAGCAGTACTAAGAGGGGGAATTCATACCTCTCTGAACACACATGAAGAAAATGGAAAGATCACAAGTTAATAGCATAACAAATCACCTAAGGAAGCTGGAAAAGCAAGATAACGAAAACCCTAACTTCAGCCCAAGAATCCAGATCATCAAAGTAAAAGCCCAAATTTGGGACATAGAAAACAAAAAGATAATACAAAAAAATCAATGAAACAAAATGCTGGTTCTTTGAAAGGATAAACAAGATTGATAGACCCCCCCCACCAGCTAGACTAACCAAGAAAAAGAGAAAAAGCCCAAATAAACACAATCAGAAATGCAAAAGATCAAGGCACAACTGACCCTGAAGAAATACAAAAGATTATCAGAGACTACCATGTACACTTGTGTGGAAACAAACTTGAAAACCTAAAGGAAAAGGAGAACTTTTTGACATCACACAGCCTCCCCAGGTTGAAACAAGACGAAATTGAGGCCCCAAATAGGCCAATAACAATCAAGGAAATTGACTATGTCATAGGAAAACTATTTACAAAAAAATGTCCAGGACCAGATGGCTTTCCAGCAGAATTCTACAAAACATACAAGGAGGAACTGATACCATTCCTATTGAAAGTATTCCAGGCAATTGAGAAAGATAGAACTCTCCCCAAATCATTTTATGAAGCTAACATCACATTGATATTCAAACCAGGCAAAGATCCAACAAAGAAAGAGAACTACAGGCCAATATCCTTGATGAACATAGATGCTAAAATTCTCAACAAGATCCTAGCAAACTGGGTCCCACAAGACATCTCAAAAATCATCCACCATGATGAAGTATAGGCTCCATCTCTGGGATGCAGGGCTGGTTCAACATTTGCAAGACATAAACATAATTAGATACATCAGTGGGGATTGTACCCCACATCTATTAAAAAAATACATCGATGGATGTGAAAACAAAAACCACATAATTATATCATAGATGTGGAAAAAGCTTTGGATAAAATCCAGCACCCCTTCTTGAAAAAAAAACCTTGAACATCTAAGTATAGATGGAACATACCTCAAAATGGTAAGAGCCATCTATGAGAAACCCACAGCCAGCATACTGCTAAACAGATAGAAATTGGAACCATTTTCCCCGAAAATCAGAACAAGACAAGGATGCTCACTCTCACCCCTCCTGTTCAACATAGTATCAGAAGTCCTGGCTAGAGCAGTCAGACAAGAGAAGAAGATTGGGGGTATCCTAATAGGAAAAGAAGAAGTCAGGTTGTCCCTCTTTGCAGACGACATGATTCTAAACCTCAAAAACCCAAGAGAATTTGTCAAAAACCTCCTTGCACTAATAAAGGACTATGGCAGAGTCTCAGGGTATAAAATAAATGTGGAAAAGACAGTTACATTTCTATATACCAACAATAAACAAATAGAAACCCAAATAAAGGGCACAATCCCATTCACAATAGCCTCAAAAAAGAAAAGAAAAGAAATACCTTGGCATCTTCCTAACCAAAGACATGAAAGACCTTTGCAATGAAACACTGCTCAAAGTTATCAAAGATGACAGAAACAAATGGAAAAATATTTCATGCTCATGGATTGGAAGAATCAACATTGTTAAGATGTCCATCCCACCCAAGGCAATCTACAGATTTAACACAATGCCCATTAAATTACCAGCAGCATTCTTCTCAGACCTGAAAATGACAATACAGGAGTTCCTATGGAAACATAAACAACCATGAATAGCCCAAACAATCCTCAGAAAAAAAACAGGAGGTATTACAGTCTCAGACCTTAAACTTTATTATAAAGTTATAATAATCAAAACCGCCTGGTATTGGTACAAGAACAGTCCTCTAGACCAATGGAACAGGATACAGATTTCACAAGCAAAACCTCAATTTCTCAACCAACTCATCTTCCACAAAGCCTCTACCACCAACCACTGGGGAGAGGAGAACCTATTCCATAAATGATGCTGGAAAAACTGGCTGACCACATGCAAAAGATTAAAACAAGACCCCTAACTATCACCACACACAAAAATCAACTCTAAATGGATCAAAGAACTAAACATAAAACATCAAACTATAAGAACCTTAGAAAATGCAGGAGACACCCTTATGGAAATTGGAACTGGCAACCAATTCCTGATCAAAATCCCAAGTACCCATGCCATAAGAAATAAGATAGACAAGTGGGACCTCATCAAACTGATAAGCTTCTGCAAAGAAACTGTCAAGAGAGCAGGGAGACAGCCCACAGACTGGGAAAAAATATTTGCCAACTGTATGTCTGACAAAGACCTAACATCTGGGATCTATAAGGAACTCAAACGTGCCAAAAGGAAAAAAACAAACAGCCCCATCACAAAGTGGACAAAAGATATGAATAGACAATTCTCAAAAGAAGAGATATGAGCAGCCAACAGATACATGAAAAAATGCTCAATCTCACTAGTCATCAAAGAAATGCAAATTAAAACTACACTGAGATACCACTTATCTCCAGTCAGGATTGGCCATCATCAATAACTCAAAAATCAACAGATGCTGGAGAGGATGTAGGGAAAAGGGAACACTTCTACAATGTTGGTGTGAGTATAAAATAATACAACCTCTGTGGAAACAGTTTGGTGATTCCTAAAAGATCTAAAAATCGACCTTTCATATGACCCTGCAATCCCCCTACTGGGAATATACCCAGAGGAGCTCAAATCACTCTATGAAAAATATATCTGCACATGTATGTTTATTGCAGTATTGTTCACAATCGCAAAAACATGGAACCAACTATGCTGCCCATCGAAAGTGGACTGGATAAAAAATATGGTACATGTACACAATGGAATATTATGCAGCCATAAAGAAGGACAAAAATTTGAATTTCACAGCAACTTGAGTCTATGATACTGAGGGATCTATCACAGAAACAAAGAAGTGAATATCACACGTTCTCACTCATAAGCAGACCTTGAACAATTATTGTAATACCATAAGAAAAGGATTGGCAGTAGTGAAGGGGGGATGGGGGGTGGGACTGGCAGTAGTGGGAATCTGCCAGTGGGGGACACACCTCGACAACAAGAGTACCTGTATAATGAACATTTGTATATCTAACCCTGAATTGTACCCCACATCTTTAAAAAAGAAAAAGAGAAGTGATGGAATAAAGGAACTAATGAAGAATACCATATGGCACTGGCATTCCCTGCCCTCATACCTCAGAGATTCCTCAGATATTCCTCTTTTTATGGTTGTTATAACACTAGCCTCCCAGAATCAGTTTGAAGGCTGAAGCAGATATCTTTGTCAGCCTCTCCTTCCTTATCAAATATAAAAATTAGAAGGGAGTAAAAATGAAGAGAACTAATCCCCAGAAAATCTTGTTGTTGTTGTTGTTACTTGGAGGCAATTTTTCTGTATCACTTTGTGAGCCAAGCTCTTCACTCCACACAATGAACTTCTTCCTCATGTAGAGAACATGGCTCAAACTTTCAAATGGTGTAATCCCTGGTAGTGAAAAGAACTACTGGAGCTATCTTAGATGAGTAAGTCAGGAAAAGAGCCTCAGCCACAGCTGGGCTTTTAAAGACAGCTCCCCATGGCTGGGAGGCCTTTGTCTGCTGGCTGTGAGCTCCAGGTGGAAAACATTCATATTCCCAGGCCTATCAGAGTTGCTCCTGAGAGAATCTGCATCTTTGGCACCAGTTTTTCATTGGCACCAGGGGAGGGAGAGCTGTAACTAAGACCAAGAGAGTGAGTGGAGAAATAATGTCAGTCAGAATAAGCAGCTCAGCCCATCTGTCTCATAAGGACCCCAGAAATCTTCTCCATAGCAAGGGAATTCTGGCCACAATACAGTAACAGGGACCAGTTTTGCCCTCCTGTCTGGAAAAAAACAAAAAACAGAGTATATATAACAATGATCTTCAAGGTCCTGAACATGAGGCAATGAGAGACAGGGATCCATGAGAGAAGAAACACAAAGTAATATCCACAATTGCCATAACTCATTGCCTTAAAAGTTTTTAGACTACAGCAGAAAGGGAAAACCCATGGAGACTGAAGGAGTCTTGAAGTTGGAGAAGTGAAGTTGAAAGTCTAGAGAGATTAAAGCAGCCGGAGTTTACAGAACAAAGTACTAAAGAGGAGAGAGTTAGCTACACAAGGAGAGAACTTTAGAGAGCTACAAAGAGCTCTCCTCAAGTACTCAACTGAGTACATATCAGACCATGCATGTAAGAAATCTACCCAAAGCAGGGAAAAGAAGAATAGTAATAGCACAGGGCCGGGCAAAGGGCTTGTTCCTACCTGCAAGGCAGGAAAACCAAATGGGCCACAGGATGTTGGGTAGAGTACACAGAAAGATTTTCAGTAGTAGGGAGGGATTAGTCCTAGAGTGATCATTACTCAAGTTCTGCCTAACAAATTTTAGAAACAAAACCCAAATGAAACAAATCATTTCTATGCAATTCAAATGTATCCCAGGACAAAAGTCAATACTATTTATGGTAAAACAAAAATATCCAGTGCACAACAAAATAAATTCACAATGTCTAATGTTCAATAAAATTATTACCAAGCATGTACCAAGCATGTACAGAAGCAGTGGGATATGACCCATATTGAGGAAAAAAAATCAGTCAACTGAAAACAGCCTAGAATTGACTCAGATATTAGAATGAGCAACCAAAGATACTAAAACAGTTATTTTACATGGATTCTGTATACTCAGTTTGGCACAGACATGGGAAAACAAACAAAATTATAAGCCATACTTCAAGAGATTAAAAAAAAAAAACAGTGGCTGGGAATAATGGCAGAGTAATCACTGAACAAGAAAAAAATTCATGAACTTGAAGACATAATAACAAAAACTATTGAAATGAAAGCATTTAAGAAAAAATATGATAAATGAAAATGTGTAAGACATTAGTGATCTGCGAGACAACTTTAGGTGGCCAAATATACATGCAAATGAATCCTTGGAAGGAGAGGAGAGAGGAGGCAAAAAAATGTTTTTAGAAATGTTAGCCAAAGTTTTGTTTTTTTCTTTTACATTAGCACTGAAACATTAAAATACTTAGATATAAATCTGACATAATATGTACAAGAACTATATGAGAAAAACTACAAATTCTAATGAAAGAGATCTAAATAAACTGAGAGATATTCTATGTTCATAAATAAATAGGTAACATTATCAAAATGTGTTTTTCTTCCAACTTGATCTGTGGATTCAACACACTCCTAGTCAAAATTTCAGCAAACTTGTTTTGCGGATACTGAAAAACTGACTCTCTCTCTCTATATATTTTTTTTAAAGTGGAAACACAAAGACCCAAACAACCAACAAAATACTGAAGAAGAACAAAGTAAAGAACCTACCCAAAGCAGGGAAAAGAAGAATAGTAATAGCACACAGGGCCAGGCAAAGTGCTTGTTCCTACCTGCAAGGCAGGAAAACCAAATGGGCCACAGGATGTTGGGTAGAGGACGGACTCTACCCAACTTTAAGACATAATCTAGAGCTACAATAATCAAGGTGTTGTGGTATTGTGAAGGAATAGATAAACTAATGGAACAGGATAGAGAATTAGCAATAGATTCACATAGACAGAGTCAACTGAGCGAAGAAAATTTAATGGAAAAAGGATTGTCTTTTTAACAAATAGTGCCATAATAATTGGACATCGGCATGCAGAAAATATGATCTAGACATAGACCACTAGAGAGTATTTGTGTCACTCCCTCCCCACAAATTTATATGTTGAAAACAAATCCCCAATGTAGATGGTATTTGGAGGTTTGAATTTGGGAAGGTGTTTAGGTCACAAAGTCAGAACCCTCAAGTGCGAGATTAGTGCCCTTACAAAAGGAGCCCCAGGAAGTTCTTTTGTCCCTTTCACCATGTAAGGACAGAGCAAAAAGATGACTGTCCATGAACCAGAAATTAGGCCCTCAGCACACAATGAATTTGCCCGTGCTTTAAACTTTCCAAACTCCAGAAATGTAAGAAAAACATATCTGTTGTTTATCTATTCAGTCTATCATATCTTGTTACAGCAGCCTGAATGGTCTAAGATGCAAATCTTATGTCTTCCACAAAAATTAAATAAAAATAGATCACAGGTTTATATGTAAAAAGCAAAACAACAAAACTTCTAAAATATAACATAGGAGAAAATTATTTTAAAAGTTCAACATCATAAGTCATTAGGAGATTACAATTTAAAACAACTATAATATACTACTACATGTATTAGTGAATGTAATTTTTAGAATGACTAAAATGGAAAATATTTACAACCCCAAATGCTATCAAGGATATGAAGCCACAGGAACTCTCAGTCATTGCTGGTGGAAATGCAAAACAACACAGACAATTTTGAAGACAGTTTGCAGTTTCTTACAAAGTTAAACACAGGCATACTCTATGATATAGCAATCACACTTTTAGGTATTTACTTAAATGAGTTAAATACTTATGTCTACATAAAAACCTGCCCATGAATGTTTGCGTGTATTTTAAGACTTAAAATTTCAAGTACTATCTTAACATCTTTGAACCTCACAGGGCCCAGATGTCTAATTGTGTGTTCTTTTTGTCCTTATGTGGACAACTGGTTTTTAACAAATGTGTTAAAGTAATTCAGTGGAGAAAAAAATAGTCCTTTCAACAAATGGTGCTGGAAAAATTGCATATCCATATGCAAAATAATCCATATTTCATTCCACATACAAAAAATTAACTTAAAATGGATTATAAACCTAAGTTTAAAACATAAAACTGTAAAACTTTTAGAAGGATTCATAAAAGAACAAACTGATAGTTAGATGTCATCAAAATTAAAAACTGTTGAAAGACACTGCCTAGAGAATTAAAAGATAAGTACTAGAGAAAATATTTACAAATATTTTTCAAGTATTTATGGACAGAATGTAGATTTACTCTCACAATTCAATAGTAAAAATACCTACCCAATTTAAAAATTGGCAGAAGATTTGAAAAATACTTCATCAAAGAAGATAGAATGCTGGAAAAAAAGGTCAGGAACAAATACCTGACATCATTAGCCATTGTGAAATGTGCAAATTAAAACTATAAGAAGGCCCAGTTCAGTGGCTCAGCCTATAATCCCAGCACTTTGGGAGGCCGAGGCAAGAGGATTGCCTGAGCCCACAGGTTCAAGACCCACCTGGGCAACTTGGCGAGACCTCATCTCTACAATAAATCAAGAATTAGTTGGGCGTGATAGCGCGTGCCCATAGTTCCGGCTACTTGGAAGGCTGGGGCAGAAGGATCACCGGAGCCCAACAGGTCGAGGCTGCAGTGGCTGGGAGCATGCCACTGCCCTCCAGCCTGGTTGACAGAGTGAGACTCCAACTCAAAAGAAGAAGAAGAAGAAGAAGAAGAAGAAGAAGAAACAACTACAGCACTTACTCTTTTGCTAAAATTCAAAAGACTGACTATACCTGTTGTCAGTGAGGATATGAAGGAACTGAAACTCTCATGCACTGTTGGTGGGAATGTAAAATGATACAACTACTTTGGAAAATAGTTTTACAATCTCTTTAAAAGTTAAACATACACCCACCATGTAATCAATCCATTCCTCTCCTAGGCATTTATCCAAGAGAAATGAAGGTATGTGACTATAAAGATGTATACACAAATATTCATATCAACTTTATTGATAATATCCCCAAACTGGAAACAACAAAAATGTCGATCAACAAGTAAATGGATAACAAAATTCTGGTACACCTATACAATGGAATACTACACAGCAATAAAAAGGATGACATTTGAGACACACATTTGGTTGAATCTCAAAATAATTATGTAAAAGGGAGCCAGACCAAAAAAAAAAAGAGTACACATTCCATGATTCTATTTATTAGAGAATACTGAAAATGCAAAGTAATCCACTGTGATAGAAAGCAGATCAGTGGTTACCTGGAGTTGAGGGAGTTACAAAGGAAAATGACAAAACGGATAGGCTTTGTAAGTGTGAGATAAAACAATATGCTCATCTAATTGTACACTTTAAATATGTACAGCTTCTTTTATGTCAGTCATACCTCAATAAAACTTTAAAAACAAAAACAAAAAAACCTTGAAGTAACTAAATGGGTTTTGAACTAGGACATGTGGAGATAGAGGACATACAAAGGGACCAAAGATGTTGGGGGGGGGCAGTCAGCAGATCGGCCAGTGGCTGTAGGGTCAGATGAAGCCATTGCACCTTTGAGGAAGCTCTGTGGGGCTTAGAACAGAAGTCAGGGAAATCAGAAAGTTTATTTCGGGTTGTTTGGTAGTTAACAACTCAGACATTGAAATTCTGCCTGCAAAGTAGGGCCCACACTGCTTGAAAATTCTCTGCTTTGTTAGAACTCAGAAGGCATGGCCTCCAAACGTTGCCTAATGATAATCAGGGCTTGAGTTGAAATGGATGTAACAGTTCCTGAGATGTCACATCAGCCCTAGGTGGCCCCAGGCCCCTGGGTGGTGGTGCGGCTGGAGTCTGGTTCGGAAGCAGTGTCCTGATTGTGCAATCAGAGATAATTGGTTTCTAACTCTGAGCCCATTTATTCTCTCCATCCTCAGCCAGGAAAAGCTGCCTTGGCTCCTTTGTTTTTAGCTTCCACATTTTTTACTGTCAGCTGCTAAACATTTTTGTCTCCCTTGTCTATCCTCTTGCATCTTCTCTTGCCCACCTCACGTAGCCCTGCCATCACCTTGGGGCCACTCACAATTTACTCTCCCCTCATTCCCTCTCTTTGTGGACAACCTGCTCTCCCAATGCCCCTTTCTGGAAGAACCATGGACACCCTCAGAAGCAGCATCCCCTCGTGCTGTTCCCTCAGAAGTGCAATCTCTTTCCTCCCTTTTCCTTGAGGGGCAGCTACAGAACCGCCCACCACCTTGATTAATAACATCTCCTGACTCCATGCTATTTATTTTAAAATAAATCATCATCCCTGTGTCTCTTACACTAGACTGTCAGCTTCCTGGGGGCTTGACTTACCAGCCCCTTTCCCATCCACAAGATCCTTGTTCTCACTGAAAATGTCACTAGGCTTTCTACAGAAGGCTGAGTAAAGCAGAACTCATTCAAAGGGGGGGGGGGAGAAGAGCCTTGGTTGCAATGACTTTACACATCAATAAGACATATGTATGAAGCTGCTCAAGTTGTTAATGATTCACCATGAAACAGCCACTACCACCCGGGACAAAGCACCTTACTAACCATTAATGAATACGCACACACAGAATGTGAGAGAACTCCTGAGCTCCTTTCAGCTGCCTTTGATAATGCAGCCTCCTGTATCATCCCTGCCATATAATGAAAACCTCAGCCTGAATTGTATCAATGCAAATCACAGGACCTGCCTGCAAGCTTGTGTATTATAACTTATCTGTGGGGCCAATAAAAAAGACATCCCATTATCAGCCTTGTCCACTTAACTATTAATAAGGCTCTCACAGCCTTTCATCCCACTGCCCTCTTGTGCTCTCATGGCTGGCACCGCAAGGCCTGCTTAACTTCCCCGCTGGCAGACTTAAGTAGGGAGAGGTACACAGGGCGCTTTAAGTGTCTACCAAAAGAAATCCGCATAGAGTTATATAAGGGAGCTCTTCAGTGGTACAGTCTTTCATCCCAAACACTCAAAGTTCCAGGAGCTAAGACGCCCTTGCCCTAGCCCACAGTCCTTTCTGTCCTCTAGAGAGGTCTCCCTCCTCAGAGTCTTGGGTGGATGGGTGGAGCGCACAGGCCTCCTGTGCTCTGTTTCTTGGGAGCACTGGAAGCAGGAGGAGAAGGAGGACTGGGAGGTCACCCCTTGGGGTAACTGTCAGCCCTCTCTTCCTGCTCTACCCTCAGCCACGGGCTCACCTCCTGACACTTCCTCCAGGATGTGCTCCAGATCTGGTCCTCTGCCTTCCTTGTTTCTGCCAGGAACACTTGAGTGAAGCTCACCGAGGCAAAGGGGACTCAAATGAGATGAGGCACCATTCTGCTACCGGCACCTGGTGGTGCTGTTCTCCCTAAACCCAAAGTCATTCAGCGCCCGGAAAGACCAGCGGGCTCCCACCACGTGTGCTGGGAGGCAGCAGAGAACATCAATATGGTTCTTTGACTCAGAGCTTTTGTGCATAATAAAAGCCACTTTCTTTCACTTGTATTTTCTGGAGTATTTTTTCCTGTTCTCAGACCCTCTTCCTCTTCATTTCTTGAATATTGCTCTACTGCACATTTTACATTTACTGATTTTCTTTCTTTCTTGAAAACAGCCTCACATTCATTTTAGAATCAAGTGAAGTACACAGAATTGTACAATCACTAAAAGGAAATTTCTGGAAGAAATGCTCTGAGCGGCATTTTTCTCACTGGTTAGCATATCCTGCTATGGCTGATACTCCACTCTAGTAAATTAACAACACACAGGACTCTCATTTGATGGAATGCGCATGCCTATGTTGTCTCTTGTGACTTTCACAACAATATTCATAACAATAAATAATAACTGAAGTGTTATTTATCCCTGTCTGTTACTGAGGAATTTAAGACCAGAAAAATAGTCTTACGACTAACAAGTGGTTAGCTCATTAGCCCCCGAGATTTTTCCAGAATCAAGCCCTTTGATTTGTGTTCCTGTCCTGCTTCTCCTTCAGTAGTTTTGCCTCTTTCTCTGTGCAAGAGGCAGTCATGGTGATTCTTTTTCCTTGCCCCTCAAGGGTTTCACTTTTTAAAAAACAGTTGGGCTGGGTTCGGTGGCTCAGCCTGCAATCCCACGCTTTGGGAGACTGAGGTGAGTGGATTGCCTGAGTCCGCGGGATTGAGACCTGCCTGGGCAACTTGGCGAGACCTCACCTCTACAATAAATCAAAAAATTAGCCGGTCGTGGTGGTGCGCGCCTGTAGTTCCAGCTACTTGGAAGGTTGAGCGGAAGGATCACCAGAGCCCAGCAGGTCGAGGCTGCAGTGGCCTGGAGCAGCCACTGCACTCCAATCTGGGAGACAGAGTGAGACTTCAACTCAAAAAAAAAACAAAACAGTTGGTACTGGCTGGGCTTTGTTTTTGAGACAGAACTTAGACTTCCCCTCTTATGAAATGCTTTGCTAAACCTATTCCTACCCAGCTGAATTTTCTGTTTGGGCAACGAACAATCTCCCATGAATGTTTATAACACTTTTTGAAGTCCTTCCACTTGTAATCGTCTATGTAATCCCCACAACAACTTAGAGTAGGAAATAAGATTCTCAAAATACAGGTGCCAAAACTCAAATACAGGTGCCAAAACTGGGGCGTTGTGAAGTTTATCAACAACCCTTCTAGAATGCGCTGGAGGGTCTATGCCCAGGACTATGCCAAAGACTCCTGCAGTAGTGCTCCCTTTCTACTCTGCTTTCCCTCTCTACCTCAGTTGCCTCTGCAGATAGCAAAACCCAAACTAGACTTCTTTGTCTTATTTAGGAAAGGACATGAAGAATAAGTTATCTTAGAACCACAAGAGAAACAAGAGGTAAGCAGAATGTAATTACTCAAGTTGGAAAGTTGCCATATATAACAGCTGCAGAATTCTACTGTGGGACAAAAAAGCAATATTGACCAAGAAATATCATATTACCCTTCACAGACCCATTCTGATAGCTTGTTCCTTGCCCATATTTATTCAAAATACCTAAGAATCTACTTAGTATGAGAAACTCATTACTGGCATTTGCAGATGTTCAGGGATGTAGTGTCTGAGACTGAGAGTAGGAGACAGGTAAGAAATTAATAATGCATACAGTAAAGCCCATTTAGTTTTCTATTTGGGAAGAAGGGCTCTTGTGAGTCAAGATAGAGCAGTAAGAGTTTGGAATGATATGCATAGAGAAAAATAAGGTGATGGAAGTGTAGGAATAAAGCTTTTGACTGTGATATCCAACTCTCGGTTGCCCAACTCAAACATGCCCTCAAAAAAGGCAGAATGAGCTCTCAATGCAGAGTAGAGCTGAGCCCCCTACGTTTTTCTCACTGCCTAGAAGACAAAGTTTGTGAGAATTGCAGAAGCAAACTGGGATAAAGGCTCCCGAAAGCAGGCTTCCAGTTCAGAAGCCTTTGCAGCACACCAGGAACAGATATTGGCTTGGAAGCTTCCAATACTAAAAATAGAGCTGTTTCCTAGTGGGCTGGGTAGGCTTTCAAGAGGCAGAGGTAGAAGGAAGGGCATTCCAGAAAGGGGCTCCTTGAATCAGGCATTCAGACTGGAAAAAGTAGGAAACTAGGGGAAGAGAACAAATGGAAATAGGAAGAGAAGGAAGAGAGAATAGAGGAGTGAGGCGGTTGGATGGGGACATGCTGCACTAGAAGTAAAACTGGAAATTCAGGGTGTGGGTGAATTTAAAAGAACCTGAAACACAGGGGCTTTATTTGTTAGTTTAGAAAAACCACTGCAGTTTCTGTGTTTGTGTCCTTGTACGTATGTTTGGTGGGGAGGGGAATTTAATGTGTTTTTGCAGGTTCGTTTTAGGGAATATCATCTTACAGCAGAAGAGAATGGTCATCAGAACTCTGCTTTTAAAAAGACAAATTAGAGCTGGGCTTGGGGGCTCAGCCTGTAATTCCGCACCTTGGGAGGCTGAGGTGAGTGGATTGCCTGAGCCCGCGAGTTCGAGACCCGCCTGGGCAACTTGGTGAGACCTCATCTATACAATAAAACAAAAAATTAGCCGGGTGTGGTAGCATGCACCTGTAGCTCCAGCTACTTGGAAGGCTGAGGTGGAAGGATTGCCGGAACCCAGTAGGTCGAGGCTGCGGTGGCCAGGAGCGGCAACTGCCCTCCAGTCTGGGCGACAGAGTGAGACTCCAACTCAAAAAAAAAGAAAGACAGATTATTTTAAGAAAACATTTATGATAGATGCCCTCAAAAAAATTTGCATATTTCTGGTACCAAAAAGGCCAAAAGTATCATTAATGAGAAAGATGATTTTGTTATCTTTGGTTTAACAACAGGAAACTTAGGTACTTATAAAAAGGTTCCAGGTTGAGGGTAGGGTATTTTTTTTTTTTTTTTTTTTTTTTTTTTTTTGAGTTGGAGTCTCACTCTGTCGCCCAGACTGGAGGGCAGTTGAGGGGCCACCACCAGGGCCACCACCAGGCGCTAGCAAACCACATCCCCTCCCTTTTCCTGAAAAGGGGCCCACACCCAGCCCCTGCCTAAAATGGTGACCCGGCAAACAAAGGGGGCATCTGAAATGGCACCTTCTGGGTTCTTCTTCCACAGTCTGGCTCACCTTTACCTGCGCCCGTGAAAAATCCACCAACCTGGATGGAGCTCTGCCCGCTGACCAATAATCGACTGACAGGTCACCCTAAACCCCCATAAAGGCTGGTGTGCCCTTGCTTCAGCACTACAGCCTGACCCTCAAGTCCCATAGCCCACCACGTTCGACCCATTAAATATCTTGGCCTTACGGGTGTTGAGTCTCACTGTGCGCCACCATCTTTCATTGGTGCTGTGACTCGGATTGGGTTCCTCTCGCCCTCAGGCAAGACCCTGTTCCGGCAACAGCGGGACTCACCCCTTAAGGCCTTTGCCCACTTTCTTGAATGCCAGCGCTGCATCCATCACCAGCCCTCGGATTGGTAAGTGCCCCCTAATTGGAAAACCTAAAACCTTGCCCAGGATAATGGAGGGAACTGACCGTTGATCGTCCGGCAGCGCTTTCGGCCCCAGGCGACGGGGGGACCACACCCCGCCTAGGTCTTTAAGGCCACAGCGGACCCCTACTGGTTTTCCCCTCTCCCGCCTAGGTCTTTAAGGCCACAGCAAATCCCGACTGGTTTTCCCCTCCCTTGGCCATTAGGTATTTCGAGTCTGCTTCCTCCCGCCGTCCGGTTTTGGTCATCCTCTTTGCTAAAAATCCTGGTACCAGGTTGCCCTCAATCCCTTGATTCTCCAGGAGAATCACAGGTTGTAATAATGTTCTGTGATGACAGACTTTATTGCAACCTCTTCATATCCTGACAGCTGGCTGTCCAGGGGACACTCTGCTCAGCCCCAGCTGTTAAAATGGGAAACTCATCATCCCTGCCGGCCGACTCTCCCCT